>NW_008656831.1:22095-52794 GCF_000695815.1 Acanthisitta chloris | reverse complement strand
GCGACACGAACGGGAGCTGCAATGCTTCGTGGCGTCGATTCTAAATTACAGCCTGGTAAAATGCTACTTAAGATAGTGAGGAAGCAGCTACCCTTTCTAGGCCAGAGGATTCTTCGGGCAAAGAAGTCCTTTCAGCTCATTTATATCTCTTTATATTCAAGTGCTGCTTCAATTATTTCTAGTCTATAAGGTGATAATTCCCGGAGATGAAATTGGTTTCTGCACACACGAGTTTGACTTTTGCTGTCGTGGAATATACCAATTGCTTTCTGAAAATACTTACAACTAATTTAAGAGACTAAATTAACTACTTTCAGTGTGCCCTTAGTTCTCTTTGGGTACTTCCACTTCAAAGGACCTTTCCTTGCCAGACTATTTCTTGGAGGATCTGTTTGTTGGCAGAAGGATCAATTTGTGGAAAAGCGTGGACTGAAAAAGGGTTAAATGAGAACACAACGCACAAAATAGGAAAATAAGTAGATACAATTTAAATTAAGATAATACAAAGCTGCATGAAGTACTGCTGGTGGTCAAACAGTAATAATTAGGATGACCAGCTGCTATATTTGTTTAAAAAATCCTCTGGGGTTTTTTGTTGCTTAGATTTACTCATACTTTGTTTTAAATTGTAATATTTAGAGCGCTTCCAAATTAATTTTGGCTGTGCTTTTCTATTTCATACTGTGACAGTGTTAAGACAAAAAGAATGTATGTGCTTTGGTAGCTTGGTTTGGGATTGAGGATCACCTAACTTGTTGGTGTTGTCTTCCTGTTAGTAATCATGGAAGCAAGGATTTCATCAGCACAGTTTAACATAGAAATAATAGGAAAGGCATAGTCCTGTCTCCAGATCCATTTGTTTCACTTTTGAACTAATTTGTGTACTTAAAGTCAGATTTTTCATTAATGCCTCTAGTTGTTTTACTAAGAGGTGGCTAAATGGATCTCAGTTCCCTATTTCTGCCAAAAGGCCTGGTTAACAAATTTCTTCCCAATGGCAGTGATTTTTTTGGTCTAAATTAGTGTCCATGCTTCCTATGTGACAGTTGAAGTAAACTGGTGTTAAAGCTGCTGGTTGGAGGCTTTAGGAGGTGTTCTAAACACAGACTTTCTGCCTTCCCCCACCATGTTTCACTGGTACTATTGGCTCATCATATGTAAAAAAGTTGATCATTAGAAGTCCAACTTCAGTTCTTGATTGTTCTTGCAGGCATTACAGAGCATGTGTTTCTTCTGTGTGGAAAAAGCTTTCATGTCACCCATGCCTCAGTGTTCATTGTTTTTTGGTGATGTTTTTTTTCTCCCTAGTGGCTGAAACTTACTTCTGATGATGTAAAGGAACAGATCTACAAGTTGGCTAAAAAGGGTCTGACTCCTTCCCAGATTGGTAAGGATTATGGATCACTCCTGAGTGGGCACAAAGCACTTTGTTTGGTGTAATGTAATAGTTTCTTCAGCTCTTATTAAATGGCATGCTAAGAAAACACAACTTTCCTGGTGTGCCTGTATGTTCACTGTGGATACCACTAAGAGTCATAGAACAATATCCTTACAAGGACCAAGTCTGGGGCCAGGACTCGATGTACCCTTATGTGTCTCATTCCTGCATTAAGCATATTTAGTGAGGTAGTGAGTGTTCATTTTTTGAGAGTTCTTTTTTTCAAGTGGGAGACTTGAAGCATCTGTTTAATCTTATAACCTGCCCTTAGGAATAGCCACCAACAGGTGTTAGAGGAAAGTTTAGTCTGCCCAGTTTCCTAGGAATTTTTCAGCTATGGGCAGCCCTGTGCTTGGTGTTTACTGAGCCAGGCACTGCAGCTGCATAATTGACTAGTTCTCGGTGGTTTGGACCTTTCTAGAGCTGAAGTGTTTGCATGACACAGCTTTATGTGGTCATGAGCTATGTATGCAGTGCAGTTACATGCTGTGTGAATGAATTCTATTGTAATCCTGAAAGTAACAATAATCCCTCTCAGAGGCATATTACAGTGTGATGGAATACATAGCTTTAATGAATTCTGTTGAAAATTTCCCAAAAGGAAGTGGTAGCACTTCATCTGTTACCTGCCTAAGGGTGATGAGGGGTGTGATACCAGGTACAGTGTTTCAGCTTTTGCAAATTGTGTTTTGCACACTCATTGCTATTTCCTTTGGTGCCCAGAAAGGTTTTTAACTTGGATAAGACCTTTTTTTGGATAGCTTGTCACTGTAAAGTTAAGACCATTTTTGGATAGCTTGTCACTGTAAGGTTGGTTTCATGAGGCTTGTTGGCATATGGTTTTTCTTTTCAGTGTAAGATGTCAATGTTTGTTTCAGGTGTGATCCTGAGGGATTCCCATGGTGTTGCCCAGGTTCGCTTTGTTACTGGGAACAAGATTCTGAGGATCCTTAAATCAAAAGGACTGGCCCCAGACCTCCCAGAGGATCTGTATCACTTGATCAAGAAAGCTGTTGCTGTTCGCAAACATCTTGAGAGAAATAGAAAGGTGAGTGCTCATTTCCTTAGGTAACTGTGTGTTTCCAAATGATGCAGTAGTTTATGAACACCTTGAAAGACAAATGAGTCTGTATGTTTCCTTTTAGCCCCCTTTGAGTAAACTTGGGGGACTGGGGAGGCATTTTCATCAAGGAGAATGGTCTTGGTCTGTGAGAAGTGTTTTAAAAGCAATGTTTGAACCGTGTGTTTCTGGTCCTGTTCTGAATTTACTGGATTCACCAAGCTCTGGGAATGGGAATGTGGAGTTTGCAGCAGAGCTGTGGAGTTTTTTTTACTTTATTGAAGGACATCTGAATTGTACAAGATAGAGAAGTCAAAGCAGTGCTTAGTTGTGATACAATTTTCTTTTCCAGGATAAAGATGCCAAGTTCCGCCTGATTCTGATCGAGAGCAGAATCCACAGGTTGGCTCGCTACTACAAGACTAAGAGAGTGCTGCCACCCAACTGGAAGTAGTAAGTCTTCTCTTGCATTCCTACTGCCACTGAAGTCTTGGGGGTTTTGTAAACTGTGCTGGGGCTGTTACTGAAAGGGTGAAGTGTGTGTGAAGATCAGGTATGTAGGTAACCCAGGCAGAAAAGATTAGGTATTCCCGTAAGTACCAGCTGATAAATTAATGAAACTTAGTGCTGGGTAAAATGACTGTTAGAAGAACACTTGGATCAAAATCATTGCCCCAACAAATGAAGTCACTACTGGGCAGTTTTCATAAGGCTTTATAAACTGCAGTCTTTGTTCATTACTTTCAGAGTTTATAGAGAAATAGTTGCTGTGGCAAACAGGAAAGTAACTTATAGTTTTTCTCTAGGAAAATTAGCCACCATAGAAGAATTCCCATACATGTTAGGATTAGACTTGTTTTGTCTAAGAAGACACAAGTGCAGCTAGGCAGGTTGTGGATTATACAGATTTGTGCCTTTATCCCAGGGTTTGTATTGTAAAAAAAAAAGTGAAATTTCATGCCATAAAAAAATTGAGGACAGGAGGTGATTTAGCTCAGGGCTGATAGTTAAAGCTTTGAGCTGAAGGTGTATTTTTGACAACTGGTTTAAAAAAACTGCCTCTGCCACTAATATTTCCTCTTTTCTTCTCTCTTTATAGTGAATCATCAACAGCTTCTGCCCTGGTCGCATAAAAGCTGGCAGTGACGTACTGAAAGAATAAATTTTGGTTACCTGAATTTGTGTTGGCTCTAAGTGGTTGATGTCTTAGAAGCTTTTGCTTGTTTTAGGAAGCTGCATGCAAATGTTAAGTTTTCTGGGTGGAGCAGATGTGTGGCCATGGTTTCCATGTTGCTGTCCTGCAGTATCCAGTCCGGGTGGTGGTTGTTGCAGTGCCAGATCACCTGGACAGTTGGTGTCTGTGCTTAAACTGCTTTGGGGTTTTGGGTTTTTTTAATCTGATAGCATCAAATTAGTGAAGTGACCTAGTCATTCACTGCAAATGCATTTTATTCATAGAACCATGGAACCATCAAGGTTGGAGGAGACTTATAAGATCAAGTCCAGCCATTAACCTGCCACTCTGCTGTAACCTCTGAACCATTTCCTTCAGCACCAGATCTAGATGCCTCTTACACACTTCCAGTGATGGTGACTTCACCACCTCCCTGGGCAACCTGTTTCAGTGCCTGAACACCCTAACAGGAAAAACATTTTTCCTGACATCTAATCCGAATCTCCCCTGTCTCAGCTCATGGCCATTCCCTCTAGTCCTCTCCCTGCAGCCATGGCAGGAGAGACCATCCCACACCTCTCTACAAGCCCTGTCAGGTAGTTGGAGAGCGCCATGAGGTCACCCCTGAGCCTCTTCTCAAGACTTAAGAAACCCAATTCCCTCAGCCCTTCCTCACAGGACGTGTTTCCGGTCCTCATTGCTCTTGGCTGGATTTACTCCAGTGCCTCAATGTCGTTTTAGAGACCATCCCACACCTCTCTACAAGCCCTGTCAGGTAGTTGGAGAGCGCCATGAGGTCACCCCTGAGCCTCTTCTCAAGACTTAAGAAACCCAATTCCCTCAGCCCTTCCTCACAGGACGTGTTTCCGGTCCTCATTGCTCTTGGCTGGATTTACTCCAGTGCCTCAATGTCGTTTTAGAAGTAAGGGGCCCAAAACTGAACACAGCACTCAAGGTGTGACCTCACCTGAGTACAGCAGTGCTGAGTACAGGGGGATGATCACTGCCCTAGTCCTGCTACACTGTTCTTGATCCAGGCCAAGATGCCTTTGGCCTTGGCCACCTGTGCATATTGAGCTGTCTGTCCACCAGCACTCCCAAGTCCCTTCATGTGGGGCTGTGCCTCTGTTCTGCAGGAAGAACTCGAAGTTTAGAAACTGCAGAAGGGAGGGAGGGGAAAAAAACCAGAGGGTAGTTCATTGTAGGTCATGTGGAGCAGTTGCTTGTGCAGAAGGCTTAAGCAGACCTCAGCCAGTTCCTGATAGTAACGTGCTGTTATCTGTAACTAATTTTAAGAATAATCTTTGATGTTTGTGTAAAGCAGTAGTTTTGCTCTCAGGTACTGTGTCTTTACTGGAGTAGTTTTCCCTAAATCCAAATGGCAGGAGCTGTTTATGGTCACTGTAGCAGAGCTTGTGCCTCCAGA
Source organism: Acanthisitta chloris (assembly GCF_000695815.1). Classification (NCBI taxonomy): domain Eukaryota; kingdom Metazoa; phylum Chordata; class Aves; order Passeriformes; family Acanthisittidae; genus Acanthisitta; species Acanthisitta chloris. The sequence continues at coordinate 47,696 of NW_008656831.1, read as the reverse complement.
TTCCAATAACTTTGACCTGAAGTCACCTTTGTGCTGGAGAATCATGGAGAACAGACTGACAGCTTTTTCCTTTTCTAGGAGAAGGTTATAAATGGAGTTACTGTGAGTTGTCTTGGTACATTCTCTAACTTTTGCCATATTGGAAAGTTAAGTAAATTCAAATAAACCCTATCATTTTTTGTGTAGTGGAGTAGCAGCTTCCTAAATCATAGCCAGTGGGACCTGGTAACTTGTTGAACTTAATTTCACAGAAAGACAGGATTCCTCTGCCACATCATGAAGCTAAATATAGACCTGTTATTAAGATTTTTAAAAGAAAATTGCTGCTATCTGGTCCATCTTAAATTTGCAGCCTCCACCAGAGAAGCAGAGGATGCTCCCACAGCTCCTTTTCCCCAGGTACCTGGTGTAAATAGGGAAAGCACCAGCAGGTGGCACTAGGAAACAGGAATGGTTGTGCTGGACTCACCAGCGCCGCCCAGAGGTGGCTGCTGGTCCGAGCCGTGAGCAGGTGAAGTGTTTCAAACTCTGCTGCTGTGTGTGCTATCACCTGACACAGCTGCTTTGAGCACGGTGTGTTGGAGCTCACACAGTTCCTGTATTTTGTCCTACTGTGGTGTCTTGGTCTGAACATTCCCTACTGCCTTTTTCCAGGGCTGCTTTGCTGGAGGGATGAAATGCAGGAGAAAAGGCAAGGCAGGGGTTGTTAGAGTGATGGGTTCTGCCTCACAGGGGTGCAGGAGAGGAGTACCACCATGGAATGAATTGCCTCGTGGTGGACTGTCTGGAATGAAAACAGGTCCTGGGCTTGCAGTAAGATCAGATCCAGTTGTTGAAGGTACTCCTGAGGATGGAGAAAGAGAGGTACACAGTATCTCTTGTTAAGGAATGGTAATGGTATTGTGGTCATACTGTTACACATGTAGAGTTCTGCTGCTTATGTTGCTAAAGATTTTGTATTTCCTGTAGCTCATACAGGCTAGCTTAGGTAAGTTGTCTGCTTTCAGTGGGATTAATCAAAATCATAGATGGCCTGGGTTGGAAAACACCTTAAAGATAACTAGTTTCAGCCTCCTGCCATGGGCAGGGGACACCTTTCCCTAGACCAGGTTGGTCAAAGCCCCATCCAGCCTGGCCTTGAACACTTTCAGGGATGGAGCATACACAAATTCTCTGCTCCAGTGCTTCACCACACACAATAAAAAATTTCTTCATATATGAGCATACACAAATTCTCTGCTCCAGTGCCTCACCACACACAATAAAAATTTCTTCTGTATATATATAACCTAAATTTCCTCTCAGTTTGAACTCATTACTCCTTGTTCTGTCACTACAGTTCCTGATGAAGAGTCTCTCTCTACCTTCTCTATAGGCCCCCATCAGATATTATAAGACTGCTAGGAGGTGTCCACACAGCTTCTTCTCCAGATTGAACAACTGCAGCTTTCTCAGCCTGTCTTCACAGGGGAGGTGCCCCAGCCCCCTAATCAACTTTGTGACCTTCCTCAGGACTTGCTTCAACAGTTCCATGTTTTTCTTGTGTTGAAGGCACCAGAGCTGGATGCAACACTCCAGCTGGGGTCTCACCAGAGCAGAGTGGAGAGGCTGAATCTGCTCGCTCAACCTGCTGGCCATGCTGCTTTGGATGACTGTCTGTCCCTTATCTCTTGGGTTACCAGAACAAGCACACCACCAGTTGAACTTGCTTGCCCCAGGGCATGCAGGTTGTCTGTTCAGCAGTTAGTGTGCCACAGGACAGCGGGTGCCTGGCAGCTGTGGGAACAGTCAAGCTAAGTGCTGGCAGGGGTAAATCCTCCCTGGGGAGCAGATGCCTGCAATGTGTCATAGCAAGCAATGCACTGGGAGAATGTGAGTCCTGTGGAGTGTGTCTGGAGAGGAATGTGGGACCAGGAGGAATGTGGTCATGTGGAAACATCACATAAGTTTATTACTTGGGACTGTGCTACAGAGCTGTGCCTGGGTGAGAGTAAACTCTTTCAGGTAGTCTCCTAAGTGTTCTGCTGTGTTAGCTGAGCACCAGGACTGCCTCGGGCAGCTCAGGACTTGGGATCCAGTTTCACGGGAGAGTTAGTGGAGTCTTTCCGGATGATCAGTGAAAAGGTACTATAACTTCACTTGTCTGGAAATGTGGTAATGGGAATAAATCCAGATCTGCAAATAGCTGCCCAAAATTAACTCTTTTTAAGGTCTAGCACAAACTGTCCCTGCCCCATGGTTATCTCCAGGCACTGCTCTGGCTTCCATCTCCCCAGCAGCCTGGGGTGTTCTCAAACTTTGGGCCCCACTGCCCTCTTGCTTTGTCCTGTCACAATGTCTTATCTCTTTGTGGCTTGTTTTGCCTTGATTTAACCTTCAAGAGATATGTTGCTGTTTCTACCTCATTCCCAGCAGTGTTTTCTGAATTCCCAGTGTTGCCTCTTCCTCCTGCAGCACTTTTTGCTCTCCCAGCAGGTACAAATCTGAATGATGATTGGTTTTTTCCCTATCTCAGGGTGGGGTTTTATTGTATTGTGCCAGGGCACACATCAGAAAGGAGCTCCCAGGGCCCCTTTGGCACAGCAAAGTATTCCCTTCTCCAGAGAGATGCAGCCACAGGGCTGTGCCTTGGCAGTGAGCTGTGGTGCCCAGGGAGGGAGGGAAGGAAGGAGGGAGGGAGCCACATGGCCACACTTTGCTCTGCTACTTCAGGCCAGGCTTGCTCATGTGGTGGGTTTGGTTCACAAAAGCCTTCCACTAGACTTCAGTCCTTGCCAGCTCTTCAGCTCTTCCAGGACTGTGGGGTGTATGGCAGAGGCTGCTCCCCCTTGGCTCATCAACAGCTGGGTTCAAAGGCTGCCTGCTGAGGCACCATTTCCTCTGGCAGAGCCCTGTGGTTGCCTGTTGTTCCTGAGGAAAATTTGTCCTATGGTTCTAGGAAGAACAAAGGTGGTCCTTGCAGTTACTGCTGGATTGTCGAGGTGGTAGGGAGAGTTTCCTTAAGTCTGAAGTGTTGAGTTCTCCAATGGATGGGGCTAGGGAGATGGGACATGGGCATTCTTCAAGTTTTAGGTTGGTTTTTCCACCCAGATTTTTCTAATCCATTTTTTCATGCGTTAGAAAAGTTGATTTTTCTACTACCAATTTTTCTAATTCCACACTATCCTTTCTAATCCATGTTTTTTCTCGCGAGTGTGAAGTTCTTCCCTCTCTTGCTTTTCTTGGGTCTTGGCCTAGACCTTCTCCCCACTCTCCTCCAAGTTTTGCCTTGAAACTTCTGGGTATGTGTCCAAGCTCTTGTTAAGAAATTTACTGCCTTTTTTTCAAATCAGTCAAGCCAATTTTCTTCCATTCCTTCAGAGAACATGAGTTTAGCTTTCCCTGATTTGGATCAGCTAGGGTAGCATTCAAATGCATGAACACAACTTCATGTTTACATCACATTTGCAGTTCAACCTGGAATGGTAAATCCAGAAAAGTAAGTCTTTGGTTAAATCAATAGATGCTGTATGCAGCTTCTACCTATGTGTCTAGCAAAGAGTTTCAAAGGTGACCATTAAGTGTGAAAAAGATTAACCTTGACAGGGATTTAAGGGAAAGCTTTGATTCAGCCATGGCCAGAGGACAGTCAGAGTGCTAGGTATCCGTTTGTAATGAAGGATTTAGCAGTGTGTGACTGGTTCCCTTGTGGAGGCAAATAAACCATCTTTTACCTCTGTGAATTTTTCTGATCAACATTTCTTGTTTACAAGTACCTCTGTGGAAAAGGAAAAAAAAATAATTTCAGTAATTTATTTCAGATAAGGAAACTTAAACACCAGTTATTCTGCTGTTAAGTCGTTACCACTGCTGGAAACCATGAATTTCTTTAGCTGAAAAGAGGCAAAAAAGTAAACCAAGCTATAGTAGTAACAATCAGAAAAAGCAAGAAATTATTTAAATTAATAACTGTACAGCTGCAAGTATGTGCTGCTTTGCTTTTTTCTGGGAAACAGCTTCTAAAGTGTGTTTTCAGTTGCATTTTCTGCCAGTTCTACAGTTTTCAGCTCAAAATCATTGCTTGCAAGTTAATACCAGATAGCAAAACGTGGATGAAATGCACACCCTGATTTTTCTGAGCGATGGTTTGTGTCACTTTCTCCCACTGTTTTCAGTGTCACTTACAGATCATGCAAAACAATGTAGTTAAAAAGCTCCTCACGTGTTTCTCGGGACTCAAGGGCCGGTTTCTTTCTCCATTCCCATTTAAATAAAGAGCAGTAGAGCCTATGGAATTCACCAAAGGCAAATTTGGTACTCCCCAGCTCTGGGATAGCTGGTGATTCTGGCTTAGGGTAATGCTGCTCCGCGTTCATGCAGTTGTTTTGTTTCGTCTTCAATGCTGGGATCAAACTAGTGAAAAAATGCGGCTGTTGCTGGGAAGTCCCTTCAACAACTCGGCACATTTGCATGACAATCCATCACCGTGCCCTGCTAACCCTCCTCCCTTGCCAGCACATATCTTGGCAGCAGGAAATGGTTCCACGGTGTTTGCTGCACTAATGGGATGTCCGGGAATGTCCTTTTCTTGCTTCCAAGGATTTCTGCACATAGTTGCAGTCGGATAAGTGAAGGCTTCCCTCTTTTCTGCATTTGGGATAAATTTTGCCTCTGCTTAGCGATCTATAAACGTTGTAATGAACGGTGTTGCTGACTGGAGTGAGTGCTTTCCTGTCACCACAGGATTTATTAAAGACATTAACCAGCATGGATGCAACTGCAACTGGAGCTGAATCAATACAAAAGGATAATGTTAATGGCATGGCAATATGTGTTGGATGTGAGGATAAACGGCAGCATTGTGCTACAGGGCCTGATGCCTAGAGAAGAAGTCCTGGCAGTCACTTTCTGGAGGTTTGCTGAGTGCTTAGGGCAAAAGGGAGTGAAGCACAGCCTGTTACATCAACCCCTGAGCTGAGGTACTGGGTGGCGAGTAATTATGTTGGCTGTGCCTGAGGCAAGAGGTGTACCTACATTAAAAGATCACCTGAGTTTTTCCAGTGAGTGCTGGTTTTACAGGCTGATATTTTATTCCCTTTGAGGCTGCTCACTCAAGACCCCTTTTCAGGTCAGAATTCTCCTTCTTCAGAGCCAGGAAGGAGCTTTCAAGTTTAGTGCAGCTGTCAGGGATCAATCTCTTTTACAGCTCCTTCAAGTTCTTTATGATGCAGATGAATAATTTCCGTATATCCTGAGTCCTGTGTTATGCCAGAGTGGGAAGAGGGTGGCTGGTGTTTTGAACTGGAGAAGCTGTTGACTGGCTGGGTGAAAAAAACAGTGACAGCCATTAAAAATTAATCAGTTTAAATGAACTTGGGAAGGATCCAAATCTCAGAGGACCAGTTCTGATGGTGAAGACATTTGAGGTTTGCAAGAAAGGAGATGGAAACATTTCTCAATACAATACATGTTAGTGGACACTGGGGCACACCAAAAGCTGTTGTGAAATACAGGCTATAAAAGAAATGGTTTCTTTGTGAGGTTTTTTTTTTCCTGTTGTTATGGAAAAATCATATCTTTTTCTTTAAGATAAAGTCCATCGCACCTTGCTCAGCTCTGCTGGTTTTGGCAAAAGCAGGACTATAAATTGTTAGATTTTCAGGTATTTCTCCACCAGCAGTTCTTTTATTGGGTATTCCATTTGAAGCTCAAATTCATGCTACAGGTACCTCCTAAGACATCATTTCACTAGTTATTCCTGATAATTTTCTTCATCCATAGAATCAGGTCTAGATTCTCTTTTGGTTTAGTATTCTGTTATTTCCAGCACTGTATCTGGAAAGATACAAGGATATTATTTAAAACCAGCATTTAGCTAGTCTCAATCAAGCTAGGATTTCAACTAGGATCTCAAAAACATATGTGTTTAACAAATAAAGCCCTTCCTAACAAATAACATTCCTCTAATATGCAAGAAGGTGTCTGGTTCAGTGGTCCCAAATTCCAAGTAGTGTTACACTCATGAGTGTTGTGTAGTGACCTAGGAATAGTCAGTTCCTGGAGAAAATGTTTAGTTTTCTGGAATTCACTAAATGTGGGTGTTACAAATTGGATGCTGCAGGAACATCATTTCACTGATGCCCAGTTCTTACACAGTACTTTTGACCTGTAAATCTCAGTGGTTTGTGTGAGAATAGAGTAGACTATCCCCCAGCTTTGCAGGGCGACAGAGGCATAAAGCAGTGAAATAGTTTGCCTGGGGCAGTAGGAGAGCTCGGCATGGAGCTAGGATGTCCTCGGTCTCAGTCTCGTGTTATGCCTGTGATAGTTGTACATTAAACAGAGATGTGTAAATGTGTAAATGGCCTGTGTGGAGTGGTGTAGAGCTGAGTATGGAGGCAGTTTGCAGAGGCATGTGGGGACACAGACCATGGCACTTGCCCCTGGCACAGGATCCTATAGAGTGACTCTTGGTGGACAACAGTGGATAGTTATGATAACCCCTTTTTTGCACTCAGATGTGTGCAAGGTTGAGAGCAGAGGAAGCAATTCCTCAACCTTTTCCTGTCCAGAGTGGGGAACAGCCTGGACCTTTCTTCCTTTCTCAATAGAACACCACAGGAATGGAGCCAGTTTTGTCTTGGAGATTTGTCTACCTGATCGTGTTCTTGTGGGGCACGTAACTCTATTCTCCTACCCTCTCAGAGCAGATTGTGATGTACTCTCCTGCTGTTAGCTTGTCCTTCTGTGTATGGCAACTCTGGATATAGGAAAGAAGGATACAAAAAGCAGGAAAATTTAGGAGCTTGGCCCTGTTGTATAGTGCACACACCATCACTTCCCAGTTTAGGAACTTCCTCACTTGAAAGTTCTGTGGTAAAATCCTGTACAATAATCCCCTTGAGTAAGCTGCCTAATATACAGGATATTTCTCAAAGAGTAGGTAAAGCCTATGTTTCAGTGATCTCTGGAAATTGTCTCCCCTCCTTGGCAAATATCAGTACTGTCTGCAGCTGTGTAATAAAATTCGGAGGGTCACAAATCAGTTGAGTAAGACATTCTATTTCATAGAGGCATTTCTGTCAGCCCTACTTCTGGTCTGATCCAACTAATAGGGTGAAATCTGAGCAGTTTAATGAAACAATGTTACTTAAGCAAAGCAATAATTTCCTGCTGCAGTGTTGTTTTGTATTAAACAGCAGCTGGATTTGTGTCCCCAAGTGAATTGAAAAGCTCGTCTGAAAGCAACTGTAATCGGAAATGTCATACTGCAGATACTGATGATAGATATGGTCTAACAAAACACAGGCTTTGGCTGCAGTTCATCACAATGATGGATAATCCCATGGCACACAGTGGTTTAGTACTGTTTATGTAGTTTGCAGTTTAGGTTGAGATTATTCCTTTCACTGTTGCGTACACGCTCGTGTTTCTCTTTCTTGCCCTAGAGTGCCACATGACCAACAACCAGGCTGAACTGGAGTGTTTTGCCCCATCGCTTACTCTGTACTCAAGGTCAACTGAAATGGCATTTGGGATGATGAACCTGAGGTTTACCCAGTGGTGCCTGCTATAACAGCACAAGTGTTGGACTCCAGGCTGATGTTTTTGCGTCTGGAAGTACAAGGAACTAAGCAACAGTTTTGTAAAGCTGCAGCTGTGGGTCATGCAAGAGTCAACACTGACAAGAGAGGTGTGAAGTGTTGATTTAGAGAGGTGTTTTCACAGACTTTAGAGATGTATGACTGGATTTGCTTCAGTGGCCTGCATGGGAACTTCCACAAGGGATAGTTTGTGGGTTGCACAAAGCCTCATCCCTTGCACTCATGCAAATGTGCAAGAATTTTTGCTTAAAAAAAAAGACTAGAACATGTTGCATCTGTGTCAGCCAATCTTAAAATGCAGAACTTTTATTAGGCACAATACTCTGAGTAATAAGCCTTCCTCCAAAACCCCTGAATTTTAGTGCTTAAACATTTGTGTTAAAAAGATGTTACAAGTGAAAGAAAGCATCAGACTGCAGAGTAGGTACAAGCACACATCAGTTGGTCATCGGTGTATATAGTCTTAATATTTCCTCTCCTGTGAGCTGGAAAATAATAGGAAATTCCCTCTTACTGTGTATTTTTCATGGGAAGCTATGGCTGCTGTGAAGAAATGTTAAGGTGTAGTTGTCCTGGAAGTCTGCAGCAGCAGCATCACTCCATGCTTTTATGTCCACAAAACCAGTGGTAGACTGTGGGTTAGACTGTGCTGGGTATTTCAAGCAGTGGCTTTTTTTCTGCTCCCTAGACCCCATGTACTACTGCACTTATTAAAGCACAGAAACTCATCAGGGTGTATGTTCAAGTGCCTGGAGTCCTGATGTGTGTTATTTGTAGCTTTCTCTGATCTGTGCCAGGTAGATATAGCTGGGGTAGTCTGAGTGCTGTCTCTTCCATCACTTCCCCTCCAAGCCCATGTGTCCTGGTGATCTGTTAAAGACACCTCATTCCCAGGCTAAAAGCCTTTGCCAGAAGTAATGAGTCCATATTACCTCTTCCCAGAGGGACCAAAATGGGGCCCATCTGATTGCTGCATTTCCCATGCCTCATGGGCACATGTTGACCCCCCACATCATTCACACACACAATGGCCTGTCTGGGTGCAGTTTCACTTGCTGGAGTCTATTTAAGTTAAGAGTCAAGGGCTGTCTTAAACAAGAAACCTTTCACACATTCAAGCTGCAGGCATTTACTTCTCATTGCCAAGATGTTTGCCCTGCTGCTATCTGCTTTGGCACAGGACACAACAAATTGCAGGCATCTCTGTCTTTGGAGGAGGAAGAGGAAACAGATTTGACACCAAATTTTTTGCCTCTGTTTCCCAAGCAGAGGAATAGGTTACCTTCCAGCTATTTGCTTCCAAGCTGACTCCTGGTGCTGGGAACCTTCCCCAGTTCCGTGGCTTGAGAAAAGCCAAGCCTCACACATATTGGTTTAGGCTTCAGCTTGCTCTAGGGGTGAAGACTTCATGAAGAACAATGTCTCCATATCTGTGCACACCTGTTCATCGGGTGCAAGGCTGTTTTTTGTTATCTAATCCTCTTCCCCCTTCCTGCCACTGACAACTTTGGCACCCCTGTTTGCTATTAGCCAGTGAGTAGGATGCAAAAGTTCTCTCAGTAGCTATGTAGGGTGCAGTTTACTCGCTGAGCAATGAGCCTGCTGCAGCTGAAAGAGCAATCTAGTCTAGAGCTGCTATGGCAGCTCAGTCTGAAGACACTAGATCTGACATAAGGATGGAGGTAGTGCAGGAGTGGGAGGCAGGAGAGGATCTCTTTCAGCACACAGCTATGTTAAATGCTCTTTGCTGTCATGCTGAGTGCAGGTTCAGCTTTGCCTGACAGCTGGCTCAAGGCAGCACAGAAGTGAGTGGGTGTGCAGGTCATGCAGCTCACTCCATGCTGGGGGAGGCTTGGCACATCAGCAGCTTTCCCTCCATGCTTGGTTGGTGTCACCAACCCAACAAATCTGGGAAACTGTGCGTGAGATGAGTTTTTATGGTCCTGGTAGCAGGAGGCTGCTGCCTTTTCTGGGTGACTCTCTTCCCCTTCCTGCTATGTGACCCACATAGGTCTGGTATAAAAAAAGAGAAAAGCCAAGAGAAAGTTGCTGTGGCACAGAGATACAGCCCTGGCCTGTCCCATGTGGCTGTAGCCACAGCCCAAGCAGCCCCTTGAGAAGCATGTCAAACCCCAGAAAATTAGGAAAATCAGTTTTATATGTAGCAGTGTCATAGACATCACACTTTTCCCCTTTTTATGATTGTTCAAATATTTCCTCCCTCAGTCTTGAAATCACTCCCTCTGAGTGTTTTTCATGTGTTAGAGGTAGTTCTGCCTCTATACCTTTCATGGTAATTGAGCAGTCATTGGGTTTGTGTTTTTTTTTGTCTCTTCTCTTTATCTTTCAAATGTCTGCTAAGCCATTGTGATTTTTTAAAATAATTTTCAAAACGCCATAGTTCTTTTATAGTTCAAACTTACTACAAAAGCACAATTCAAATTGCGTCGTTCTCTACGGAGAATGATGAGTGTGTTAGCACTTCAGTTCCTGTTCTTGAATCAAAGACTCTAGTAGCAAAGACATCTTTCTTCAGAGTACCTTCCTTCAATCATCCTTTTATTTTTCTTTCTTTGTCTAATGTTAATAATTAATGTGGAAGCAGAGCCTTAAAGGGGAAATAAAGACTTTGTGTCCTGATGTTTCTGAGTTTAAATTCCCTTGGTAAATGCAGTCCATGGTGTGTGGTTGGGCTGTGATATGGCCTCAGTAATTCTGGAGCATTAATTGCAGCCAGATCATGCTGCCTTAGGAAACCCACAAGAGGACAGTGTTGTGTGTCAAGGCCTTGGAGCAGTTTGTCTTCACTTTTTAGATTCATTTATCAGATCTCCTGGAAAAGCCTTTTACTACTGCACTGCATGTTACATTGCCTGCTTTTCCTGTTAAGTAAGGAGCATGGAGGGAAGGCAAGGGGAGCAGTAGGTTTTGCACAACAGTAATTACTTCAGGCTTCAGTACCAGAGACCTTTTGACCTAATGCCACTTAGGCTGATTCTGTCGTGTTTAATCCCTCATGCCCCTTGTGTCCCTGGGAGGCTGCAGAGGTGTCCTGCTCTTTGGCCTGAGCCAAAGAGCTTTTGGATACTTAGATATAAACAAGGTCTAAAATGTAAAACTCATGTGGTGCTTCACTTTGATCCTGAACCTGCCCAGGAATTGCTCTCAAGCCTTGAGAAGAAGCCATGGTTTTGTTGGGAGGTTGTGACTGCCAGTGGTTAAAGTGAAGGGCTGAGGTTAGGGATTGTTTCTGTTCTGCCCCTGCCTTGCAGGTTTGCCTGGAGCTGCTTGTTAATTGCTGAGCCTTTGAAACCAGTTTTACATTTTGGCTATGTGTTTCTGTGTCCTCAGGGCCAGGTCTGCCAAAATAGCCCCATTTAATAGTTGTTTACTTTTCAGACTGAATGATCTATGCAGGTGTGGGGAGCCAGTGTCTTCCTTTCTGGTTGTTAAAATTGGGCTGTTTGGTTAGCCACTATTCTTGATCTCTTCATAAATTCTGGGTGTAGAACTGCAGGCACAAACATGCAGAGTGTTAATTAAGAGTCTTTTGGCCTTATTATTTAGTTTGTCCTTGGATTGGCCCACTCCTAATTACTACCCAGTTACTATTGCTATTATTCTTGTTTAATGAGATAATCCAAATAATCTCATTTCAGTTTCACAGATCATTAGATCTAACACACTTATTAATAAGGCATTTGTGAGCTCTTTATGTCCACTCAGCTGTTTTCAGTCCTTCTCTTATTCTCTACGATGGAGCGAAGGGATGTGCTGAACATTTTGCAGTTGGATATGTTTCCTCGAAGTACTAGCACTTGTCACTATATATTGTTTGAACAGCTGCTTCTTTTTGTTAACTGCAGCAATAAAAATGTTGTACATCTCGGACAGAGGTGTTGACTGTGCTAGGGGGAACTGCTACAGCCTCTCTCCTGCCAAGAAGGGTCACCTTTCCCAGGCAGGCAGTAATGCGCAGCAGATGTGGGGCTACTCCGCTCCACTGGCAGTAGGATGAGAGTGAGCAGGGACATTCTCATGCCAGCTTCCCTGTGACAGCCAAAGGCAAGGAAGCACTAGGGGGACCATCTAGCTCATTGCTTCCTAATTTTTTTAGCAACGTATTTACCCATAGCAGCCAATTACCTGTTCTCCACAGGTCTCCCCGGAGCAGAGTGTGTCAGTCACAGATGCATGCCCCATGCCTCATTGGCTGTTTCTAAGTTCCTCACTGGTGAGATGTGCCTCTGAAGCAGGGAGTGAGGATCAGGTGCATTTGGGGGGATGGCAGGAAGCATAGGAGTGCCCTTGGTTCAAGAGTTTGCACTGTCCCATTACCCTGCACATCTCCCACTGACCAATACCTGTGTGTGCCTTCTAATGCTGTGGCTTGGATTCAGCTTTTACTCAGACCTAGTAAAAAGGGCACTTGGCTATCTATTTGTTTGCTGGGACCATTTTCTTTAAAACAATGAAAATTCTCCAAAGAATTGAAATAAACAGGTGTGTATGTGACTGTGCGTTGGTGCCGACAACAATAAAACTGCAGTTTTTACACAAATACACAGAATTGCATGCAAAGAGTGTCACATGCCTCACTGCTTTTGACAAAGCAAACCTCTAACTCTGGAGGACATGCTTTCCTGGTGGTGTCAGTGGGCTGCTCAGGGTGACTGCCCTGGCACAGTTGCACTTTATCACTGTGGTTTGAAGCCAGTCACACATTGCTGACTCAAACAGTGACCCAACAGTGAAATGACAAAAGGAAAAGGGTTAGAAAAATCATCTCTGTTTCACCATTGGACAAGCTGGCACAGACTGCCCAAGCAGCTGAGGTTCTACTTGTTCTGTAAGACTCTTCTCCTTGCTGTGTCACCCATGTGTGTCTGTGATAGAAATGAAAGGAGAGCTGCTAGAAAGGACTGTGGCTGGAGGCTCAAAACTTGTGTGGTACACAGGCCACGGCCTGTGGTTCTTTTAAATCTGGGATCTGCTGTAAAGGCAAGATCTAAAGGATGCATTACTGAATGGCTGATGAATTCTCAGAGCTGAGTGACCCTGCTCTTCACAGGGGGGAAAACACCATCTGCTCCACTCATGATCACTGTGGGTCTTTCTTCACCACTGTCAAGTCCTACTCAAAGCCAGGCTGCTAACTTAGCCTGCACTCACATGCAGAAGTCTTTAGCCTGATTAAGTATTAACTCTTTGTAAGGAAATGTGCCTTGATGCTTGCTTAAAGCTACAGCGGAGATAAAGGCTGTGGATTTCTCATGTGATACCCGCCCTGCTTAAGCAGGATTTAGTAGTCTCCTCCTCAGGCCCCTCTTCCTACCCCTCCACCCTCCTCTGGGTGTTGTGAAGGGTATTGGGGGTGACAGGATGGTGATCTGGAGTGAAAGACAACAGAGTCTGAGAAGGAAAAACATAAATCATAAAACAAGTAGGGTGTTTATTTGGTTGATTTAAAAAACCCAATTTGAAGTCTATGATCTCTTTTCCCATGTCACTGCAGAAACAGCTCTGTCAGGAAGTGGAGCAAAGGCAGGAGCAGAACTCTGCCCTAAAAAGTGACAGGGATTGCATAAGGTTTGTTTTTGTGTTTGATGGCAGGACCAGCAACAACACTGAGCTAATGCCATCTGCGAGGATGCTGTAGTGCTGTCACCCTGGTTGTGCCAGTGCAGCTGTACTCAGAGCTGCTTCCCGGCACAACAAAGCCATGTGCCAGTGCTGCTGAAAGCTCCGGGGGAGCATGGTGCAGCCTGGGCAGGGCTTCTGGCTCTCCTCATGTACTTGCTTGGAGAGCAGGCAATGAGATTAAGGATGGATAATCCAAGCTAACACTGCAGTGAAAACAAGTCTCTCACCTCAAATATCACCAAAGACCCTTCTGTCCTCCCAAACCTCTGACTTCACTGCCCTCTAACACCAGCTGATATTCTCCTGGCACAGACTACAGTGGGGAAAATTAATTATGCTGTAATGACAATCCCCCTCGCAGAAACTGACCTTCTGTTTGGTGTAAATGGAGGGCAATCTGTGACCTATCAACAGACTGTTTCCTTTGGAGAAACAGCCTCACAGTTCTCACATTTCCCTTTACACCACTGACTGTTTGCATCTCTTCCTACCTCAGAAACTGCTACACTGCTGCACAGGGTTGGGGATTTTTTCTGTTTAATGAATTTCTTTCAGCTCTGTCAGGATATGGAGTAATTAAATGCTTCAGTATCTTGTCATAAAAATGCCACTTTTCAGAGGAATTGTCTTAATGAGCCTGTTTTTCAGTATAGCAGAGGCTCATCTATTAGTCCAGTGTATATTTTTAGAGCATGGCATTAGCCAGAAAAGCCCATTAGATCGTTATACAAGTGGCTGAATCAGCAAACTGTATCTGCTGCTATTCTGTCAAAGCAATAACGTTAACATTACCAAAGTGATTAAAAGCCATTCATTCATTTTGCATCTGGGTTGACAAGTTCATTCCTGCAGAGGCATACAGTGTGAAGCCATAAGAAAGGAAATCTAAAAGCTCATCATATCCCTCCACCTGAAGATCTACCAGTGTGTGACAGATGCAATCAAAACATGACAATTGAGTGAAACACCGGATGCCTGTGTTCTGTCAATTGGCAGGTTGTCACTGGTGAAGCAAAATTGGCCTTAGCTTGGGATCCTTTTGAAGAATTTTCATCATTATGCACTGAGTCTAAAAACCTGTGCGTGCTGGAACAGGGCAGGATTTCCACCAGAGATGTTATCCTTCAGCTCTGGGCCACCCTCCTGGAGCTTCAGAGCAACAATGATGCTTTCTTTCCTTTGGCAGAGTGTGTTTGACCAGGGGGTTCCCCAGCTTTTCAGTCCCCTACAATAGCTGTGAGGGCTGGGTACTTCAGTTGCAGTTCTTGGCCTTGGCAGGGTGTTTATTCAGTGTTCATATACAGGGCAGAAATTATGGGAAGGATAAACAAGCATCGGCATTGCTGCCATAACCTTTTCTGAAAAAGCAGAGTGGAGAGAAATGTTCAGTTCCTAGGGCTGCCCTGGGAAAACTGCTTAATTAACTTGCTTGTGAAAGGTGCAGCATATGTAAATCCTTCCTATGGATAGGGCGTGATGGCAAAGGGCCTGAGAGTTGGAAGTGCAGTCCTTGTGTCTGAGGCTGCAGTGACACAATACCTGTTGGCCAGAGTGGGAGATTTGCATGTAGAGACCTCTGTTTTCCACTGAACTGCTAAATCGCCTTTGAGTTCTGCAAGTCAAATTGTGTGTCAAGGAAGGAAAAAGCAGAGGATAGGAAGGGCATGCTGTTGCTTGGTAAAAATCCACCACCTGTTTCCATTAGTGATTTCTTTGGAGCTGCAGTAACAGGACAAGGTGCAACGGGTACAAATTGAAAGAGAGGAAATTTAGGTTAGATATTAGGAAAAGTTTTTTTCCTGTGGGGCTGGTGAGACACTGGAACAGGTTGCCCAGGGAGGTAGTAGCTCCCCCAACCCGGGCAGTGTTCAAAGCCAGGTTGGATGAAGCCTTGAGCAACCTGGCCCAGGGCAGGGGGTTGGAACTAGATGATCTCTAAGGTCCATTCCAACCCCAAAAATTCTATGATTCTATGATCTCACCTACTCAGTTCTGATCAGTACCTGAATGTATTGAATTGCCTTAAGAAAACCAGCCCAGTAATGATCCAGTGAGTTATTACACTGAGGTACATATGTTTAGCTGAGCTTTGTCCCTGTTGTTGATTGTCTTAATTCTGCTGATGTCAGTGTGGCCCTTTATGACTGATTCATTTTAGTGCCATGAACTTGTTGTGGCAAAGTGTCACTAACACTGTGCCTATTTTAAATGAGTGTCTTGTGACTACACCTATAGTACTCGAGTGTCAGATTTGGATGCTGTATGTGCTTATGCATACCTACCTAAGGTGCAATTTCCCTCTTAATGGTTGTTGTGCCTGCTATGCACAATTTAGTCTTTTCTACTGTGGTGAAGAAAAACAGCATTATTATTTTTTGGCATTTTTAATCTGCAAAGAAAAAAATAGCAAACCTGCTGGTTGATGTTTATCCAGGGAAGAATTGCTCCAGTAGGACATCAGTGATATTCTCAGAGCTCATGAAGATAAAATCCATTAAGACTGTGGGCAGTTTAGATGCTGCAGTTATCTAACTGTGGAGTGCAACAGGGTACCCCTTTCCTATTTGTAGGCATGTATCTTCTAGTCACTTGTCCTCCTGCTCATTGAATTTGTGTCCTCATTGGCACTCTTCAAATCAATAAAATTAATGCATGTAGCTGTTTTTAATGCATGGCACTCTGCAGAGAGACCTGGACCGATGTGATCAGTAGGCTGAGGACAACTGCATGAGGTTCAGTAAGGCTCAGTGCTGGTCCTTCACTTTGAACACAACAACCTCAAGCAGCTACAGGCTGGGAGAGGAGTGGCTCAAGGGTTGTTCGTCAGAAAGACAGTGCTGGTGACAGTGACTCAATATGAGCCAACAGAGTGCACAGGTGGCCAAGAAGGCCAATGGCATCTTGGGCTGGATCAAGAAAGTGTGGCTAGCAGGACTCTGGAAGTGATCATCCCCCTGTACTTGGCACTGGTGAGGTTAGACCTGAGTGCTGTGTTCAGTTTTGGGCCCCTCACTTTAAAAAGGACATTGAGGCTCTGAAGCGATTCCAGCCAAGGGCAGGGAGGTTCAGAAGAGGTCTAGAACATGTTGTATGAAGAAGGGCTGAGGGCAATGGATGTGTTCAGCCTTGCAAAGAGACTCAGAGGTGACCTCATGGCTCTCTCCAACTACCTGACGGGGTTGTAGAGAGGTGGGGGATGGTCTGTCCTGCCATGGCTGCAGGGACAGGGCTAGAGGGAATGGCTATGAACTGAGACAGGAGAGTTAGGGTGTTCAGGCACTGGAATAGGTTGCCCAGGGAGGTGATGGAGTCACCATCCCTGGAAGTGTTTAAGAGGCATCTGGATCTAGCACTGGAGGAACTAGTTTAGGATTTAGTGGTTACAGCAGAGTGACAGGTTAATGGTTGGACTGGATGATCTTAGAGGTCTCCTTCAACCTTGATGATTCTATGATTATCTTCTCTAGCTTACTAATATTTATTGTGCCTGGGAAGGATTAATTTTTAACAATTTTGTGGAAAAAACTTAGGAAGTGTCTGACAAAGAAATGGTGAATTCAAATCATCAGGTATCTGAGAGAGTTAAAACGTAGAAGCGATGCTTCTTTTTCAGGAGTGAGTTTCGAATTTAAAAATGCACAGAATGGTTGTTGGACTTGGTCTGATAAATGTATCACCATAAAAGAGGCTGGGAAAGAGAATTGCAGTAGCAGTGCTTTCTGTGCTATCTTGGCATTCATAGAGGCATGAGGA
The DNA here is from genome assembly GCF_000695815.1 of Acanthisitta chloris. NCBI lineage: Eukaryota > Metazoa > Chordata > Aves > Passeriformes > Acanthisittidae > Acanthisitta > Acanthisitta chloris. The sequence goes on along the minus strand of NW_008656831.1, from coordinate 30,717 downwards.
TGAACACCTGGATATTTTATATCTGAAAAGGCAAAACTAATGATCTGTTGCTGCTTTTTGTCTCTTTTATCTATCAAAAATCTAAGCATGCATTTTTACTACTGGTTTGCTTTGTATATACCCTTTGCCAACTGGATTGTTTTAGCTAAACTGTATGTAGAATGCAGATCAATAATTCCCTTTTAGAGTCTGCCACAAGAGAGCAGTGTTGGTGTAATAAGCTGGGAAAAGTGTGCCTCTTGTAATGGAATTCTTCCATCAAAATGTACGCTGAAGTACTGCAAGAGAAAGTCAAATACAGTACAACAAATCTTCTGGGAAATCAGCAGGATTAAGGGATAAAAATAACAGATGATGCCTAATTTCTGGTATTGAGATTTAAGTTTCTTGAAGGCATAATTGATGTGACTGTGGTGTCTTGGAAAATTTCAAGGAGTTTACACCAATTTCATCATGCTGCTGATAATCTAAATATGTTTGTAATTCCATTGAAATCAGTGCTGTTTTGTTGGTATCTCTGAGACTATAATCTGACGACACATGTATATTTGTGTACAGCCCAGTCAGCTCCTCAGATCTGCTAGAAGCACAGCTTCCACTGAGTGCACTGAAAGGTGAGATTGCTCCAGACTTTTGACCCAGACTGCAGCCAAAGCAGTGTGGCCAGCAGGTCGAGGGAGGTGATTCTGCCCCTGTGCTCAGCTCTGGTGAGACCCCACCTTCAATGCTGCATTCAGCTCTGGGGTTCCCAGAGCAGGAAGGACATCAGCCTGTTGGAGTGAGTCTAGAGGAGGGCCACCAAGCTGATTAGAGGGATGAAGCACCTCTCCTATGAGTTGTGTGCTCATCTTGGAAAAGAGAAGGCTTTGGGGTGACCATTAGGTCCCTGAAGGGAGCCTACAGGAAAGATGGAGAGAGGCTGATTGCAAGGGCATGAAGTGACAAGACAAGGGTTGATGGCTTCAGTCTGAAAGAGAATAGGTTTAAATTAGATGTCAGCAAGAAATTCTTTATTGTGATGGTGGTGAGGCATTGGCACAGGTTGTCCAGATAAGCTGTGGATGCTCCATCCCTGGGAATGTTCAAGGCTAGGTAGGATGCAGCTCTGAGTAACCTGGTCTAGTGAAAGGTGTCCCTGCCCAAAGCAGAGGAGTTGGAACTAGATCATCTTTAAGATCCCTTCCAACACAGACCATTCTATGATATTCAGAGCTGGCTCTAAGCTCTGTGGAGTCACAGACTGAGAGTTCTCTGTGGATATTGTATACTGAGTCAGGCTCGTTAGCACACAGAGTTTGTTTCATTTCTAAACACGTAACTCAGTCTGCTGAGTGGCATGCTCTTGGAGACTGCTCTGCTCAACTACTGCTCTGCTGCAGATGCCCAAATCCGAATTATATGAAACAGTTAGGACTGTGCCTACTAGATTCACTGCTCTCTACACTTTGCTGGCTGGAGACCAGAGCTACAGCAGTACTTGAAACATATTACTGCCAATTTCTCCTCAAAAAAAGGAGAAAAATTAAACTTTTATTTGGAAAAATTTATATGGATTTGTTTGGAAGTAATTAACCTTAATTTGTGTGCAGTTTATTCATGAAAATCTGTCTCAGTATTACAAAAAATAATGGAATTCAGTCTTGATCAAAATGACTCATTTTAATTGAAATGTATTAAAAAACTCTTTCTATCAACAAAAGTCTATACTAAATCTTTTAAAACATGTGCCTGATAGTTCCTGACTTGAAAGCCTGGACTCTTGATTTTAGAACTGCCACTTTACTTGGTGCCATCAATGAACTGTTTCCATGTGATAGAAAACTTGCTATCTAAAAATGACAAGGCAAGTATGTGTCAGAAGGAGATCCTACAGAAGCCAGGCTCAGGCCTGAGAAAGCAGGATGGTTTACTTTGAAGACAAGATGTGTTTAAAGAAGGAAAGGATGTAAATGGGGAGAAGCTGCTAAGGGGAAGAAAAGAGATGAAAAATGATCCAGTCATGGAGCAACATTTTAAGCTTGAAGTAAGTGGAAGAGATATAGCAGACTGCATTATCTCTTGGTACAGTAAAATGCTGAACTTAGCAGAAATGGATCAGCAGATAATTTCTTCCATTTGGAGGAGACCAACAAAAGCAGTTGGGTGAGAGGAGAAAATTATGGGAGAGCATGGCTGCACTACATCAGGGTATAGTGGACTAGACAGGTTGCTGGCCTACCTCCAAATATCTGCTACTGGATGCTTAGGAAGGGGTAACAGAAATGCTATGTGATGAGTTTATGGTTACTTTCTCCTGGTTTACCTGTTATTTTTCAGAAGACAAATAGAGAGAAAGGGTCACAGTGTGCAGTATCTTGTAGGTGAGAATGAGAGCTGAAATAATGTGTATCTGAACTGATTAGCCAAATTAGTGCACTTGCTAAAGTAGCCAAAACTGAGCTTCATTTTGACTAAAAATAGTTCTCCTATCTAAATATGTCATGTACCCACTCTGCCTTCCACTTCCGAAATGTTATCACAGCTGCAGTGTCCTGCATCCTATATTTAGAACCATTCATCCCACTGAATTTTCCAGTACAGTAGATGGATGCAGCAGCTTTAGAAACCAAAAAATAGAGAAGGTTAAGAATAACATAATGCAGAGCCACCATACTGAAATATCTGTACTTCATCTTTGGTAGCTATTACTGTCTTCAGTTCTTACTTGAAGTAATGATGATACAAAATGTGTGGGAATTTTACAGTGTCTGAATTATCAGAGGTGGTTCTGCTCTTTTCTAGCACACTGACCAGTGTCCTTGACACCCCTTTTGTGAGTGAGTCACACAGGGCATGAACTGTACTGGCTGCTCATTGCTGTAAGTCAAATTTGCATGTGAAATATATCCTTAATATGCAGCAAAATGAGACAAAGGACTTCCAGAGCTTTATAGATCTATGGTCCCTCACAAGCAGAGATTGTTTGGGATTTGTTGTTGGGGTTTTTTTCACAGGTACATGCAGAAACAAGGTCACAAAATCTTTTTTTCTCCTACTCACATACAGTTGTCAGCACAACAGCCTACATAATATCTGATAGCCAATGTGTTTCTATACTTTAGGACTTCCCAGAATACCTTTGACTAAGTCCATGTCTGTGCTATTTTATTAGTTTATTAGTGTTAGTTTATTTATTTTCTTTATATTATATTTGCATCCTTGTTTTATATCTATAATAGTCTATGTTTATCTTATATTTATATGATATTTTTAGTTTATTATTATTAGTCTATGTGATTTTATTATTTTCTGTTATTAAGCGGTGGTAGACCAGGAGGACCTTTGTATTCTGTCTAATCAAAATTTCTTTAGATTAAAGAAAACAATCTTTATTGACAGAATAGGTGTGGAAGCCTTTATGCTTAGATTAAGCCTTTATGTTTAGTTTTAAGGTTGCTTGTTGTCTGGTTAACTGAGCAGAGTTCTTGATACATCCTGAATTGCTGTTAGATCTAGTAAAATGCGTATGAAATGTTGAGTTTGTCCTAATGTTTTGCCAGTTTTTACCTAATTATCACCTGAAAAATTTGGTAGTACAAAGTATGACTTTATAGAAGAAAGTTGCTTTTTTTGTATCTGGCCAAGGATGTGGAAATCTTGAGGGACTTGTAGATTAACAGTAAAGCTACTGATTTCCCACAGTCTTTACAGCTATTTCCCTTTCGGAAACACAATAAACTGTAGTGATAGTGAGAATGAAGTTCTTAAGCTGGATTCCTAAGGTGCCTCAGAACACAAAAATCCTATGAATGGTACAGGGAAGGGGAAAAAAAAGGTATTTTCCGACACTGTGAACATCAAAATGCAGTTCCTCTCGGTGGCCAGGCCAAAGCAGTCTTTAGACTCAGCTATGTGGAGTGAACAGTGCTCAAAGTGGATTTCATGCTCACACATCCTCCTTTGTGTTGGTGAAAAGAGAGGCTCCTGCCCAATGCGCGGCGCGGGGCTCGGATGCCATTCCCAAAGTGGGCTGGCTGTGAGGCTGCTGCTCTCCCTGCACTGCCTGCTCAGACAGAGACACAATTTTGTTGTCATCTGCAATTTCAATGCTTTTCAGAGAGCTGCAATTCCCTTCTACAGCAGCCATCGCCGTAAAAGTATTTTCTACAGAGAGTAGTGGTAAAAGCTTGCAGGCAGGTTGCTATTGCAGTCACGTGTGGGGCTCCTGCAGCAGTTGATTTGTTCGTGGAGTATTTTAAAATTCAGGCTTTGATATATATTTTTAAAATATTTCTTCTTATTTTTCAGTTAGGGAAAGGAGAAATAAAAGGAGAGCTGGACTGTGCATCTTCCTTAGGAGGCAATGAATTTGGCATCTTAAGACAAGTTGTTCTCATCAAAACTGGATTTAACGATGATTTGCTTTCTGAGGGACCAGATGGGTTTGATGCCTGCCTGAACTTTGTCATTATCTTCTAAATCTGCAGGTGTAACCTCTGACCCTTCTCTGAGGCATCTCTTTGCTGACAAACCTGAAATCCCAGTTGTTAGCTCCCTCACTCGTTTTGTTTTTGATTCTAACTCCTTAGCTTTCGGGTGAGCCGGTAAAACCTAAGTCCATTTTGCTGCTTTCGGTTGAGGAGGGCACGCTGCCATTTTCCAACAAGCTGGCATTCTCAGCCAGTTCTGTTTTGTAATCACCCAGGCTAACACTCTGGAAAACAGATTTGGTGATTTTTTTTTTTCTTAAAAAGCAACTCAAATTCTTACCACAATTACCTCAAGCAGTTCTGTGGCAGTTTCAGTTATGGCAATCATTAGGAGCATTCATTATTTCATTCTTTATCATGCTTGCCTTTAGTCAGACTTTAAATACACATTGCTCTCTGGAACTCTGCAGCTCTCTTTGTGCATTGTGTGACCCCATACCTGGACCTTTAATCAGGCTGTGGGAGTGCTCCTGTATCACACTTCCTGAGGTGAAGAATAGGGCTCTGTAAGAGAAAGTGACTCAGGATCAAAGATTAATAATCACCCTTTCACTGTTGCTTTTGCCATTTTCCCATTTCAGAATAAAAGGCGTAAGATTTGAGGGGAGGGAAAGTAGAATTTCAGGCCGAGTGATTTATTTCTTACTTTATTTTTAGATTTAAGTATTTTAGTCAAAAATCTAGAGGTTGCTAGCATAAGAGCTGCGGGATGTCTGCTCACAACTAGCTCAAAGTCTGTTTACAGCAGTAATGTTCCTGCTCCTAGAGGAGCTGAACTTTAGCAGAGGTATGAGGTGGGATTTGGTTAAGATTATGATTTACTGTTACAGCAGCTACAGGCCCTGCTGAGATCAGAGCTTCCTTTTGCTAAGTAGCTCATACAAATTAAGAGGCAGATTCACAATATGAAGAAAAAAGACAGAACAAGAGTGCAAGAAAGGAAACATTATTTTCCTTTGTGTATTTGTAAGATGACAGCTGAGTCTGAAATTTTATGAATTATTTGGGAACTGAACTCAGATGTTCCAGGCCAGTGTTCAGTTGTAAGATATCCTTCCTCTGGTTTGTGTATTTGCTGGTTGGTTGGGATGAGAGTAGAGTGAAATCAATTCTGAAGCTACTTTGCTTGTATTTGGCAGCTCTTTCATGAGCTTCCATCTGTGCGTGCTTCTCTTTGCCCTTGCTCCTCGTTCCTATACGTTGAAATTTCACTGCTGCAAAATTTCAGTCCTGCAGTAACAAAGATGTTCCAAAAAATGTCAAGTGACAGATGAAGTAATGGTCTTTGCCTGGCCTCTCACCTTGCCAGAACATCTGCAAGTAAGATGCAAACCTGAGGGATTTTACTGAACTTTGCTTTCTGCTGTGTTAGAGTAGTTCTTGGAAATAGAGTAATTTTGTCTGTTACCTTGTGGAATACCATCCTGGATTGGATATTGGTATCTTTCATGCTTTAATATGTATTTCATACTCCTCTCCATGCCCCCCTTCCTTTTTTCCTTAGTAGTCATGGGATTAGGTCAGACTGCCAGACTTTGCCTGAAAATGAAATGTTTCCACTTCTCCCAAGAGTGAGTCCTTCTCCCAAGATTAGGGTCTGAGGAGTGTGAACCTAAGGCTAAACTATTACTGTTGGTTTTAGGGACTGACCCATGCTTGAAGGAGCAGGTTGGTAATACAGTGTTGTGTATCCCAACTCAAAACAATGCTGAAAATACAGGGATGTGTGCTGGGCTGTGACCCTTTTATTTCATAACACTGAGGGCATGAAGCAGGTGTTGGGCTTCACTGGCACATGCCCTTGACACAAAGTTCACCACATGGCACTGAACCCGTTCTAGCTGCTTCTTCTTTGTGCAGCAAGTCCAGGTAGGATGGCAGAAAGAGGAGGAGAGGTGCAAGGAGCAAGGAGCAGCCTAGTTGTGTAAAGATATCACTTTCTTATGCACAACTGATAAAGCCAAACTGCAAATTACATCAGCTGTAGGGGGTGAAACTTTGGCTAGATCAGACCATAGTGTTTGCATAACATGAGGGAAAGCTGTGAATGTGCATGTTCAGGGAGTGAGTGAGTACAGGCTCTGCCTCTTGCCAAGGCCGTGGAAGTATCTTTTTTTTCCTAGACATCTCTTCAGTTGAGTAATAAAGGCCACATGAGGCAAATGGTTTCTATGTCCATTCATCTAACATACATATTTTAAGGCTTACTCTTGTGGGAAGTTTTACCTGCCTTAATAATGTCTCTTTTGTTGTTGTCTTTGTCCTCTCTGTCCCTTGTTATTGAGAGCAGTGTGCCAGGATAATGGGAATTGGGGCATGGATTGCATTATAGATATCAGTGGGAATTATGAACTTGCATCAGAGGGAAAACTTCAAAATGTTAGAAACGAAGGTATTCTTGGTCTCCAGTGCATAAAAAGTGTGTTGTATTTAATTTAGGAGGTCATCTTGCCCTATCCTTATATCCTCACAGTTCCAGCCAGGGATAAAACCACAGTAGCTGTGCTGGAAGCTTACAAGAATATCTGCTAGTGCCTAGAATATCTGCTAGTGTTGCATTTCCATTAGGACAGCATGCATTGTATATGACAAGAGCTATAGTGTAACAGCCTTGCTACAGGGGAGCTTTGCTTAGAAAAGCCTTAGAGAGTACTAGTCTTTTCTCCTGCTGCTTAAGATTTTTCCAGAGGCTAGTATCATGGATTGTTGGAGAATACCCTGAGTGCATCTCATGTAGGTCAGCAGGTAAACTAACTTGATTTTAATAAATTAGCTTAGATAAGCAAGAACAGCAGGCAGTATCCTTTGTTAACCTTGGAGCTGATTAGTATGGAAACTATGTATTCATCTCAGAAGGTGCCTGATAACCCAAAATGAATTCACACCATCACTGTTAAGTAGAAAGTAAGACCTTGGAAAGACATTTTGGGGCAGTCAGACATAGGCCATAGTCAACAATATCAACTGTCCCTCTAGATTTATATACATACCCCAAAACCAGACTTTGTGTTACTTCTTTCTCTGTCTTGGTGACACAGTCTCTTCAGTTAGAGAACATGACAATGGATTCTTACCAACAGGCCACCCTGTTCCCTTTGCCATGAACAGTTGCTTTTTAAAATCATTTTTGAAAGCCCTGTTCCCTTTGCTAGGACTTTCAAAGATGCTTGCCTGCCTGTCATTCACAGTGTTTCCTGCAGGAGCCAGCGACACTCCAGTCCTGCTAGTGTCCTTTAAATGTGATGCCTTAAGCTTTGCAAGGGGTGCATGTGCTTGTAGAAAACTCAGCACTGCATAGTTGGAAGACTTTGGCAGACAGAGAGCTGGAGACTTTATGCCCAGCACCATTAGGACAGCTACCCCAGAGCTATCTCCTCCCAAGCCCTGGTGCCAGGACTCTTTTGACTTCTGATAGTTGCAGACAAGCCAGGTCTATACAATAGGATTTGATGGTGTGTTCTTGTTCTGTTGAGAAGAGAGATGGACTTTGATGGGCTCCTAAAGCCATGGCATAGGTCCACATGTGAAACAGGTACATTGGCAGTTTGAGCTGTTACCTAGTCAGCTTGTTTCAACTGAGTGGAAAGGTGTTTTTCTGATGACAACACGAGCTCTGTTTTGCCAGTCTATCTGCATGTCCACAAGAAGTGTTTTGCTGTGACAGTTTCCTGGATGAGTGAAGTGGTTCTGTTGCACAGAAATCCTTGAACCTCCTTGTCTCGCAGCATGCAATGCTTTATTTTTCCAGGAACATCTTTATGAGTGTGTTTGTACTGCAGCTCTCAGCTGGCTGGCCCTGATCTCACTTCTCCCTTCCTCAGTCACAGGGGGTGCTAGGAGTCTCTGTATCAAATCCACTCCACAAAGGCAAAATCCCTGTGGGTCATGGCAAGGACCTGTGGCTGAAACCATTCTTGTGACTTTTACTGGGAGCAGCTCCTACCTAGCTGCTCAAAGGCCATGACAAAAAGCTGTTGGCCAGTGTTGGTACCTGTTAGTGAGGCTGGGCCATAAGCTTTAGCTTCATGGCATACTGCTACTTTATTCCCTGTCCGGGAGCCTGGTGGTGCGATAAATCCACATTCCTGAGTCATCTGATTGCATGCCAAATTTTTTCACATAAAGGCTGTTTTCCGTTGGCTTGTTAGAAGCT
>NW_008656831.1:343-22069 GCF_000695815.1 Acanthisitta chloris | reverse complement strand
GAAAGAGGATGTAAAACTTAAAACTAGTAGCAAACCAGGCTTTCTGGGCTCTTCTCTATAAGGGTCAGTGTGTTCCTTTAAAAACAGACATTGTGAACTTCGGGCATAGGAAACTGGGAAAAATGCCAGTACAGGATAGAATGAAGATTAATGCAGGCAGCTCCTAGGCAAGTTTTCCACATTTCCTTTCCAGGATGTCAATATGCTAAGATTATTTATGAATTTATATAGGATATTTCTATAAAGGCTGCCAGTGAAGACTCTCCTTCTTAACCTAAACTGTAGCAGTTCTAATGTTTCAGTGTGAGGCTTCTCCTGCACAGAGCTGCTACTGTGCTGAGCTGTGTTCATGTGAAGAGAATACATTTCTGAAGGGATTATGCTGCAATTGCCCAACTTGTTTCCCTTTAGGCTTAAGTGAGATTTAAATTTTGGCTTGTGGATGTGAAAAACAAACACATTGAGTTGCTGAATTGCTTCCTGTTCCCAGGAAGCATTTTCAGATAAAGATGATATTCTTTTAACGCTCTTTTGCTCACATGCCTAAATATAGGGGTGCACTCCTGTGAACAGAGGAAAATCTGCCACATTAGGATAAATATTAGCACCTCACACATACCATGCCCCAGTTTTCTACAGATGCTCCAGTTTTTCCGTTGTAGCCAATTATGTTTGAAACTAGAAGTTTGTCCCAGTTTCACTAAAATAACACCTTACATTTATGAAGTGCCTATTATCACAAGTTCTTCCAGCATTTTACAAATGACAAAAATATCTCTTAATACCTGTACAAGCTGGAGGGAGATGGAGGTGGCAATTGGAAATGGAATTACAAAGACAATAATAGTGATAAAAAACAAAGTGTAGTACTTTGGTTTGTTAGAATCAATGAGTGAGTTTGAATCTATTTGCATTTTACTGTGCCTGAGATCAAATACTGAGTCAAAGTTTAGAAGAGAAGAAATTGTAAAGATTCTTTCTTTACATTTCTGTCAGAAATACCTTTGATTTCAGGATAAAAAAACCTGATGAACGTTGCCAGGATTCCCTGTGGATTTCTATTACATCTGCTAGTAAAAATTCATTGTTCTAATTCTTTTTGACTATGGGATTTCTTCACTTTTGGTCAATTTTATCAGCTTAATAAGAAAGCTACTGTTCTGTCTTTATTTGGCAGGCTGTGTCTGCCAAATGAAAGTTCCTCACAAATTAATTAAAGATTATTTCCTGCTTTGCCTGGCATTCCTCAGTAATAATGCATTTTATTTTTCAGAATTCATGCATGACCTTCTCAGTGAAGCTCTGTCAGGCAAAAAAAAAAAAACACCCCAAAAGCTTGTCATAAGTCTATCTTTGACTTGCTGCTGTTCAACAAAACACAGTTCCATTTCTTATTTTCTTTATTCATTGGTGAGGCAGGATTATGCTTAATCCTCTCACTAGCCTCATGTTTGTGATGTGCTGGCATCTTTTCTAGGTATTGTGCTCTGTGAATTATTACAGAGGCTGTTAGAGAGATGTGTATGGGACATTTCAAATTGTTGAGCTAGCAAATGTTTACTCCAAGTGGCTTTTGATTCCTAATGAGTAATTCCAAGGAGATTTGGATTGGTCCTTTGCACTTTGCCTTGCATGTTAATTTTCTGTTGAGTTTTGGGTTGGGTTTTTTTTTGGCAGGGGTATGCTAAATATTTATGTCAATGATACTGCTAGATTAAAAATGCCACCAAATGCCATTCAAAAACTTCATGCATAATCCACAGTGTACCCATTCTTTTATAGCCAAACATCTTTCCTACCCACAGAGGCATAGTGTTATCCAACTTCAGAGATACTGGTAATTGTAGGTGGCCTTAAGGTAGCCACAAACGTTGCATCTAATTCTTTTCAGCTTGAGATTTGAAATTTCATTCCTGGGAAATGATATGGCATGATTGCAGAAGGCCATCAAGGAGGTGAGTTTCCTTTTCAGAAACAGCAGAAATAAGGTGTAAGGAGTACTTGAGTAGGGAGGTTGGACCAGATGACCCATTGTGGTCTCTTCAAACCTAACTGATTCTGTGAAATATTGCTTGTTTTACAGCAGGAAACTTCTCCCCACTTTGCAGAATTTCCCAGATCTCCAAGCAGGCTTTTAGGATGTGGAAAACTGTTACTTCTCAGAATTAATCCATTATTCTCTCTCCTCTTCCATCTCCAGGCCTGTGGAATAGAGAGTTGTGTAACTCTTTCCTGGGGCTGTGTCAGACTCCTCTTCCTTACAAAGGCTGTGCTGATGTTGCAGAACGAGCCACATATTGCCCCTTGGTTCATAGGTTCTGCCTTCTTTGCATCTCTACCTGGATCCTGATAATCACTAAAATCTGGCTGAAGTGGACTTCCATTGAACAGGATTTGATTTGAAGGATCGGAGGTAGAAGGAGGGAAAGTCAGACAGAAAGGTTAGCTAGTAGATGGCATTGGCCTTACATCCATTCAGGAGGCTGCATTTGCCTCTGGATGTCGACTCACCCTTTGGGTAAGTTACTTCCCATCTCTTTCCTTGCTTTTTGTCTATCTTGTGTTTTTAAAGGTACACATTCTTCAAATAGGAATGATCTCCAAGCACATGTTTTCATGGCACATTGTCAGTAGCACCTTGAGTGTAATTTAGATCTCTGTAGTCACTATAGCACTGCAGGTAATAGCCTGCTCAGCCTGCTTTCTGCTAGGAATTGTGGATACACTGCCATCCCTGAAAATATTATCTCCCTTCTCTCTTTTTTTTTCCCCAAGATTGCTATGTGTCTGGGAAATGGAGTGAGGATGGAGAGAGGCTGCTATTTAAAAAAAATATTTTTCATGTTTTCTTTCTTGCTTTGTAATATTTTCTTATTCTGCATGACAAAGGAGATATTATTTGGCAGTGACTGCTATGGCCCTGCTGGCTCATGCTCCTCTCTGTGAGCTCCAGCCACGGAAGCCACACAGGAGCATGTGTCCTGGCTAATATGTAACTACATTCTGCTTTTGTTCTTTCTGGGGCTTGGCTCTTCTTTTGCAGGACTTCATTTTCATTTGCTGCAAAGACTTCATTTTCTTGTTTACTTTGCAATGTAGGACCTCTTGGATCATTGCATGCAGCCTCCTGCTGTCACAGGTACAACAGCTTTCAGTTTCTTTCCTAAACCTGCCAAGTTTTGTCTTAAAACCAGTTACAATTACTCCCATTACTCCCACTGCAATGCTGTTATAAAACCTACATATCTCACACTTGTAAGTATTATTAGTTTGTCTGTGCTGGTGTGGCCAGGATGGCAGAGGGCCATATGGAAGATGCAGATGTCACACAGGGAAGCTTTTCTTCTGAGCTTGTTTCTTCACTTCACTGAAAGCCACCAAGTAAGCCACAAAATATTCTGCAATTTTGCCAATGTAGTCATATAAGATAAGGTATGGATTTCTTTTCACATTCTTATCTGACAAACTGCATCGTCACAGCTTTGTAGAACAGACTGGACCCTATCTGCAGATAACAACTGTACATTTTGCAACTGCATTATTTTTGGAAGCTGCTTCAAAATATGGGTCAAGTCTGGAAGGAAGGGGGATTTACTTCTGGTCAGTTTAGGGAAGGAAGAAAGGGGATAAGGGAGAAGAGAGCTTGGATCACTGGCAGGTGGAAAGAGAGAAATGTTTGAGTGCCTCAGGTCACCTGCAAGCACCAAGAAATGCCACACAAGAGATCTGGGGAAAGAACAACAACATTTTTTTTCACTTGCTGGTAAAGTGGGGAGGCTGTTTAGCCCTCCAAATCTTTTCACCATTGCTATGCTGCTGGCAAGGGCGTGTTGATCACGTGGGGCTGGTAAGAAGCTGTACCTGTGCCCTTAGCCTGCCTCAGCTGTAGCCTGCGCTGCTGTCATAACCAGATCCTCCTCTGCTGTGTGTCCTTGCTCTTGGTAAAAACAATACATCTGTTTTTTTAGACTGTCTTAAGTAAACTGACATGCCCCCACAGGAGGAGGATAGCACTTCACCAAGCAGGTTACTAAATAAATTTAGTTACATTGATATGTCTTTATGTGAACAAAGACTTAGTAGGTGCTTAAGCTTAAAATTTTCTAGAAAACATTGACTGTGACCTTTGATATGCGTTTGATTTTTCCTGTTCCTCGAAGAAGCCTTTCAGAGGTCATTTCTTAAGGGAACAGGAATGCAGGAAGTTGATCAACAACAGTTTTTTGACATTGATTTGCTGCCTCTTTAGATGACAGCTACTTTTAGTGAGAGACTTTCCTGCAGGAGCTCAAAAGCAGGTGCTAGGAATGACATTTCTGCTTAGGCAAATGTCAAAACAAGATGATTTTTAAATTGTAGAACAAATTTAGGACATGTGAAACTAACAAAATTCAAGGAATGTTGGAAATCTGTCCAGATCCTGGTTGTGTTAGTGAGAAACTGCATTTCTCGTTCTGCTCCCACTCACCTGACTGAAAGCTCTTTCCTCACTTTTCATGATATACCTGTTCTTTGCTCTCAGGTCATCATGCACCCCAAGTGAGACATGATTGCAGACATTAATCACATTAATCATTGGGGACAGCTAAGCTTGTGTCTGAATTTGAGCAGGCTGCATCTTTAAAAGCATGGGGAATGGGTTGCCCTGGAAGGTGGTGGAGTCACCATTCCTAGAAGTGTTTAACAGGCATCTGGATCTGGTGCTGGAGGATATGGTTTAGGGTTTAGAGGTTATAGCAAAGTGGCAGGTTAATGGCTGGACTTGATGCTCTTAGAGGTCTCTTGATGATTCTATGATTCTAATTAACCCTGGACACAGAACCACAGCACTTGCCAGTACTGCAAAATGCTTCCAATCATCATAGGTGCTCAGATCGCCCAGAGAAATTTGACTGAGTTATCTTTAGGGTGTGCAAAATAGGTGCAAATTTCCAAAACCCATCCCCCATGCACTGGATACCATTGCCACCTATGTCCAAATGCTTGGGAAGATGCATAGCACTGATTTTCTTGTAGGAGAATGGAATTAAGTCATAGAGTCTTTTTATATGTTGGGAGATGACTGAGACTGTGAGATCCTGATGGTCTCTCTAGGCATCTGCTTGCATGACTGGTGTTACCTGGGTGAACATCCTGATTGACTTCAAAGACTGAATCTACAAAAAGTTAAGCATGTGCTTCAGTGTCTCAAGGACTGGATGTAACTTTGGTTCTCCTAGCAGTAAATTTAGAAGGAGTAATCATGATGTCTATACAGCCAATGAGATAAACTACACATTGATTTGTTTAAATCAGGATCAAATGAACTTCAGGGAAATTTAGGTTCCCCCCAACCCTGCAATGACTACTTGTGTGTAATTGGTTAACTCCTTTCAATTCTATCCCTCTGTGAACTCAGGTCAGTAATGTGATGAATTAATATTACTTAGGAGTGTTTGAAACTTACTAATATTACTTAGAAGGATGGAATGTGCTGGGTGTTATGTGCTCGTGCTACTGGTGATATTAGACACAGACATATTCTGAACTGATTCATGACAAACCATTACCTTTTATTTAAACAGATAAATGGGTCACATGTCTTTGTGTCTCTGCCTGTCCATCTAACCACTCTGATGTTCTCTCCAGGGTTTCTATGTGCTTCCAAAACGTTTTAAAAGATGAGATTTTAACAGACTCTCTGGACAGTGGTCAGGATGTTTTCACTCTGTAAGGCATTGAAGTGGAAGTGGTGGTTATTTTTTAATTCATATCTCATTGGAATCATAGAATCATCAAGGTTGGAGGAGACCTTTAAGATCATCAAGTCCATCCATTAACTTGCCACTCTACTGTAACCCCTAAACCATATCCTCCAGCATCAGATCCAGACACCTCTTAAACACTTCCAAGGATGGTGACTCCATCATCTCCCTGGGCAGTATTGCAGTGCCTGAACACCCTAACAGGATCTCAGTCCTAACATCTGGACTGATGCAAAATTACTTACAATTCTTGATGTTGTGTGGGGCAAAAACTTAAATAGAACACTGAAAGATCAGGGAACTGACACTAGAGTTTGCAAGAATCTGATAATTTCACAAGTATAACAAAAATCAAAATCTTTAATGGTCCAATTGCTAAAACAAGTAACTCTGAGAGGAAATCATTAGATATGACCTTCTTGCAAACAGGAATTAATAAAATGTAATCGTAGGCTACAACACATTTTAATTAACGTAATGACTATTTCTGAGAGATGCTAGTTTCTATAAATATTAGCTGTATATACAGTACTGCTAAGGAACCTTAAATTTCAGTCATGTTTCTTCTGGGCAATTTTTTTCCCTACTTTTTTATTTTTCCTTCCCAACAGAATGCTGTCTCTACACTGACCCCTGCTTATTAGACTATATTTTAGCCAAACGAGTTATTATGCCTGGCTAATAAGAAAAATGATGTTAAACTTCCAAGCTGGCTATTTAATAAAAAGAATGTAACAATAATGTGTATCCTTCTCTGTCCATGAGGCTGCCATGAACCACTGACAGCTTTATTTTTTGTTGGTGCATTGACATTGTTGCATATAATATACCCTGAATCCTCTCTTGTGTCCCCAAGATGCAGCAGAAGCTATATGTGAGGAAAGTAAGAGTCACACTAGAAATAGCCACCATTGACAGGTATGGGAGAGATGAGCAAATGGGGAGAAAATTGTGAGATGTTAAAAGCCAAGGTTTTGCCTTTCCTGACTTCTTGTTTATTGCTCACAGCAAGATGTAGAAATAAAGTGTTCGGGCAACAGTTAGCTAATGTGGAAAGAAGGACTACTTAATCCCAGAATCTTTATTGTACCTGGTCTTTCTCTTTTCATACTAAAACCTGGTCTTATGAAGCCTTGGATTTCCCCTGGAACTAGTGGAATTATTCTTTACCATCATCTTCTAAAGGAGGGCAAAGAAGATAGTGAAGGGCCTTGAGGGGAAGCCATGTGAGGAGTGGCTGAGGTCACTTGGTCTGTTCAGCCTGGAGAAGAGGAGACTGAGGTCAGACCTCATTGCTGTATACAACTTCCTCACAGAAGGAGGTGCAGGGGCAGCACTGACCTCTTCTCTGGCAGCCAGCGACAGGACCCAAGGGAATGGTCTGAAGTTGTGTTAGGGCAGATTTAGGCTGATATTAGAAAATGGTTCTTCCCCCAGAGGGTGTTTGGGCACTGGAACAGCTCCTCAGGGCAGTGCTCACTACACCAAGTCTGACAGAATTCAAGAGGTATTTGAACAATGTTCTCAGGCACATGGTGTGAGATGTCCTGTGCAGGGCCAGAAGTTGGACTAGATGATCCTCAAGGGTCCTTCCAACTCTCATTACTCTGTGATTCTGTGATTAGTGGCACATGAGGTTTTATTATTAGTGATAATGCAACTATCATAATGCACAAAGAAGGAAAAAAATCATAGTTTAAGAAAATCAACATTTGAAAGTCTCATTTTTTTCAATAGACATTTAAGTAGTTAAAAAGACATCCAGCATCTATAATATGCAATGGCATTGCAACAGTAAGAGAATCACATCATCAAGCAGACAGCACATGGAAGCATGAGATCATCTTGTTTGCCACTTCTGCTCGTAGAAATCCATTATATGTTGTATACTGTCAGAAATCTGTGTTTCAGAAAGCTGATCTTCCAAGCAGAAACATGGCCATGCAGGGAAAAACAGGTGACTTCAGTTCTTCACTGTGAGGGTAGTGGGGCATGAAAATAGGCTGCCCAGAGAAGCTGTGGCTGCCCCATCTCTGGAAGTGTTAATGGCCAGGCTGAATGGAGCTCTGAGCAACCTGATCTAATGGAAGGTGTCTCTGTCTGAAGTGAAGGGGTTGGATGTAGATGATCTTTAAGGTCCCTTCCAGCCCAAACCATTTTATGATTCTATGAATAGGATGCCAAGGTGGTAGAGATGGGTCGAAAGAGCTCAACTCTTCCTGGTGTTCAAACACTCTCAGTGTTAGTGATAGTGATAAAAGTGCTTGAACTCACAGGGCAGAGAGAAAATATTTGGACCATGTCATTAAGACAACTATAATTTTTTAGAAATGAAGAAAGCTGTTTCCAAAGGAAGCACTATTGCTACTTATTTTTGTTTATTTATTCTCCAACAAGTTCTTTGAGATGTGATACAGCATTGCCCCATATGGGGAAAATGAAGGTGAAATGGGGTGAAACAAGAGAAAAGGCAAAGTTCCTCAACTTTTCCTTTGTCTCCACACATCAGAGTAGATTCAGTGGGAAGGAAGCACACTTAGCCTTTCAACTGTACAGGATGCTAACAGAGGGCTTTCCTAGCTGGTGTAGTAATACACCCTTCAAATGCACATGTTGATGAGCTTTAGTGGCTTTTTTGAACGAGTAATCTACACTACTTCATTCATTGTAAATGGTATAATGTTTTGCATTTGGAGAGTGCATTTCAGCCAGAGCTTTACAAATACTCATTAAGCCCTGAAACACTGCTCTGGAATAGATGAATAAATTATATGGGGAAAGTAATCATTAGAAACCTTGTTGTTTTGTCGAATGGTGTACCGTTTTTGTGTAACCAAGGACTTAAGTGCAGCAAGTCCTTGACACCTATTTTCACTTTCCTATATGAATATTCATTTGGCTTAAGTTAACGTTTCATCCCCACATCTTATCAGAATGAAAATTCATCCTCCTCTAATGGAAACTGTGCTGTTTCACTGCTGCAGACAATGGTTGGCATCAAATAAAATTGGTCTTTGTTCCAAAACTATGGTTAGAATTCAGTGGCTAATCAGATGCTGATAGCAAACACTCTCATTTTCCTTTACATCCATGTGACAATACAAAAGACAATTGATATGTGGCTATTGTGAGATTCACTCTGGACATTCCAGGCACATTGGGCTTTGTTAATATACCAGTATACAGTTTGGCATTATGTTTTGCCTTACTTTGAGTTGGGTTTCTTTCCCCTAATGCAAAACAGTTGTGCACCAAATTCTATTACAGACATATCTTAAATACATATATCCTACGTATGTCTATGGATTTTACACTTGGGTAGATTTTGTTCTTAAAATCCCTCTAAATTTTAAAATGAAAAAAAAAAAAAAGCATGCTTCCAGGGACATATGGTGGATTATTATATGGCTCTTTCTAAAAATCCAGCCTGAATCTCATCCACTGTGTTAATCTCCAGATGTTTCTCATTATATTAGCATTAACTTAAATGAAACAAGTTTAGTTGGGGTGCCCATATTAAGAAAAAAATAATTACAATGGTACATTTTTTGCTAATTTTCTCAGTGAAGCTAATATTTGAATGGCTGGAGTTGTAGGTGCACTTGATCCTGCCATCAGGTCTTATTACATCAGAACTTAGATGTTCACGGAGCCGAGGGCAAAACGTGCAGTATCCTATTTCACCTTGTAACTGCTTTATGAACTGTCTGTACGATACCTGTTTATCTTCATCTTGATTCACAAGCCACAAAATAATCTTAAAAAATAAATGTCCTTATAGCAGTTAAAACTGAAAATTGCAAAGCTGATTTCCCGGGCACCAAAGAAATTCTTTTCCAGAGTTTTGGTGACAAAATCATCAATACCACCAGCTGTTTTTTTCAGCACTCCAGATGGACGTAATGTCGATAAAAAGTGGAACTTTTAACGTGATTTTATCTGGTTTGCCTTAGCAGCAATAACCCTAAAGGCAGGGTTAAGTGGGATAATGACCTTTGGGTGAGTCATTTCTTGGGAAATTCACCCGAAAGTGGAGAGAATGGCCTGAAGTGCAAATGCTGACTTGTTACCAGTCTCTGGGAATGCCTGAGGCCACCACTGCTACTGCTCCTCCAGCAAAGCTGCACTCTCCACTCGGGAATTAGCACATACCCTACGGATTTGCATATAATAGGAGTAGTTGTGATAGTTTCTCAAAAAAGTCTTTGTTTCCACCGTGCCTTTGCCAAACCTAAGCCAGAAATGTGTCATCTAAGGAGTCATTTCTGTCTTTAAAAAATGAGTGCTGTTTTTACACTGTTGCCATGGGACAGCTATAGCAGGAAATGAGCAAAACACCCACATAATTATTGTTGACAGAATACAGTTCCAATTTTATCAAGTGTAACCCCTATGTGATATGTTGTTAAGGCAGCCTTCAACATCCCAGTGAGTGAAAAGCTGATTTGAGAAGTATGCAGTGCCCAAAAGAAACGTACAATTGTTATCCTTGAAAAAGAGAACGTGTGAAAGACATCCCCTTCACTGAGAGGATATGAGAGGAATTATTGCTGAGTCTCTGAGGAACAATTAGAATTGTTTTTTTATTAAATTGTTGTGTCTTGATTGACATTGAAACTGGATGAATCAATATGTAAATCCAGATTACAGTGATCTAATAAGATATTGAGAAAGATGATGCTTTAAAAACAGTCGGTGGAAAAACTATACAGTGCTGGGAATAAACCCCACAAATTTATCATTTTGCGAACTGCCTTGCTGTTGTTCTTTTTTTTTTTTTTCAATTTAATCTGCTTAGCTACTATTTAAATTAGATTTCAGAGGACTCCGTAATTAAGAAGTGGGATATAATTCCTCATTTGTAGAGATCACATCCATTATGTATCTAAACAATAGCATTTATTTGTAACAGTGTTTTAGAACAGCCTTAGAGAGTTTTAACCATAAATCATTAACAACAGAGGGATGTCAATGAGTAAAATTGAATTGGGTATAAGAATATTCCAGTTTGATAAATATCAGGCTATACCTTGCTGAAATACATAATTTTCTCTCCTTAATTGCATGGCTACTTACTTCACTGATTAAAAGGAAATCTATTTCAGGTGGGTTTTATTGCGAATAGTAACAAATCTGTATGTATTTAAAAGATGTATGGAATAGTCCTACTCCCTCAAGAAAGGAAGTTTCAGGTAAGAGACAAGAACTTTTTGGAAGGTAACACTGTAGTAAATGAAGAAGGTTTAGTTTATTTTAACTTGTATAAAATAATGAAGATTACTAGACTTTTTTTTTATGAATTGAGTCTGGATTGTTTCTCTGTTTGTCTTTCTAGTGGTAGTGCAAGCTGTTTTTTTCTGTGCAAGCCCACCTACATAGGCTCTAGAAGAATGAAGAATATATGATGGTTAAAAAAAAAATCTTTTCTTTAATTTCTTGACTCAGTCCAGTCTGATTCAAGAGCACTTCTCAAGAACTTGCAGAAGGATCATCTTTTTGTATCTGTGTTTTAAAAGTTACCTAGAATCATAGAATCATCACAGTTGGAGGAGACCTCTAAGATAATTGAGTACAATCATTAACCTGCCACTCTGCTAAACCCTGAGCAATATCCTCCAGTGTCAGATCCAGATACCTCTTAAACACTTGCGGGGATGATGACTCCACCATCTCCCTGGACAACCTAATCCAGTGCCTATGCTATTTTGCTTTGTTAAAAATTGCTCTCCAGCTCTCTGTAACAGTAAGTTGGGTTGCAAGTATCAGCACACAGCCTTACTGCTTCGAGGTCTGAACAGATGTCTTTAGACAGGACAGCACTGTGCTGGGGAAACTGTCCTCTCTCCAACCCCTTCTTAACCTTCCAAATTACTCCCAGGCCTCCCTGGGGGTCTGCACCCACAGAGCAGCCTCAGGTGAGGGCTGCATGACAGGAGCTGGTTGTGTGTGTGCCCTGCAGGGCAGGGAGGCTCTGCTGAATTCCCATCTTCAGGGCTGGCTCCTATGCTGGGTGTCAAGGCCTGCAAATCCACCTGCATGCCCAGGATTTGAGGATTGCAGGTGGAGGACAGCGTAGCCAGGTATGGATATGGAGCCTTTGGGCAGTGCTGCTCTGAAGATCAATTTGTAACCCAAAACTAATAGCTGCATATTCACGTTTCTGGGAGTAAGAGGAACAATTCAGTCTCATTATATCTGAGACTAAACTGACTTGCAAACTGAGAGACATTGGTCATGCTGATGGTTTATTGCAGGCAGGGGGGATTACTGAGAGAACAAAGCAATAAAAAGGGAACGGTGGAAATTAATTTCACAGCCCACAAGGGTCCTATGACTGATCCTGTATCAGCAATTAAGGCAGAACTGGGATAGTGACAATTTTGCCTACCCTGGATTTGGAACTTACAGATTTATTTTTTCCTGGGAAAGAGACAATATTTTCTTTCTAGTATTGTTGTCTGTGACTATTTATTTATTTTGCTTCTTAAACCAGCCAATACAATGTTTTGTTTCTATCTCACTCTGTTTTGGGCTAGGAGGAGATACAATTACATGGTTCTTCCCCCAGAGGGTTGTTGGACACTGGAACAGCTCCCCAGGGAAGCTGTCACAGCACCAAGTCTGACAGAGTTCAAGAGGTGTTTGGACAATGCTCTCAGGCACATGGTGTGATTCTCATGGATGTCCTGTGCAGGGCCTGGAGTTGGACTAGATGATCCTCAAGGGTCTCTTCCAACTCTGATTACTCCATGATTCTGTGAATTAGGTGAAGAAACATAGGAGGATATTTATGGAACCATGCAGTATTTGGGGCTGGGAGAAAAGATGGGTGATATCTCTCAGATATTTTTTGATCTTAATTTTTGTTTAAAGTATGCTTTCCTGTTACTATAGCTACTGGTTGTGTCATGTACAGATTATTTATTGCATTGCCTTTAGAAAGTGACTGCTGTTGCAAATCAGGTGTAGACCAGGAGATTAGCAAACCACAGAAGGACTGCATAGGAAGAGGCAAAAACAGACGTGAAGGATTGTCAATAAGGCACACTTGCTAGGATTGTAACAGAAAGCAGGAAGAAATAGGAAAGAAGTTGGGTATTGGAAGAGCTGTGATGAGGAATGTAGACTTCATGTTATCAGAAATATCAAGGAGCCTGGTTAGCCCTCAGTTATCTCCTTCTGGAGGTGAGCAGCTAACCAAAATCTTAGATTCTCCTGCAAAGGAGTCTTTGAAAGAGGAACTGGGCTACCACTGTAGGAAGAGATGGTTCTGCCTGGCAAAGCTTATTTAGGGAGAGGGCTGAGAGCTTGGTGACTTGTAAGCCTGCTGAAAAAGTAGCATCTCTGTAAAGACAGGGCAGAAGATGCTAAAATTGAATCTTGTCTGGAGTCTTGTGTGAGGATTGTTATTACTACAGGTAGACATGTGTTAAGAGATCTACAAAATAGCTGCAAGCATTGGGCTTATTATGAAAAATGAGGTGAAAATCTGCTTTATCAAAGGCTTTGACACATTAAAATTTGTTGAACAGGTTAGTTTGTGCTACTCTTAATGGGACTCCGAGATGAAGTTTCAGATTTTGCAACATAAACAAGGATCAAACTTCAGGAGATGCCTGGAGAGTGAATTCAGGGGCTTTAATTTCTTTAGAAAAAATGTCTTCATGAAGATTGTTGGGAATATGTGACACTCTGCTTGCCCTGAGTGAGGCATGTAGTTGCAGAGAAAAAAAAAGGCAAATATGGTAATGGCAGTTGCCAGAAGGACTGGAAAAAGGGTAATACCAGTCATGGGATAGTGAACTTAAAAGCTGGAGAGAAAAGCTTGGATGGAGATAAAGAAGTGAGGTATCCCATGGTGGGGAAAGAAACAAAATGGATAATTCGTGAGGAAACATGAGAGAAATGAAAAGTCTGATTAAAAATGTTGAAGACAGACATTAAAATGCCTGTCTTTCTGTTTGTCTTGTTCCTTAACTGAAGATCTCTTCAAACTCAGGTGCCTGTAGCCCTGGGCTGACTGTGAGCCTGTTTGTGCATGCAAACAATGAACAAACCAAATGTTGATAGTCACAGGTACATTAGTGTTGAAGAACTGAGGGTTTCTCAGTGCTGTCAGGCTCACAGTGTCCTTTGCCAAAAAGGTAAGAAAATGATCCTCAAAAGTAAGAAAATGACTGTTCATTATACATATCTTTGTTAAATTTCTGGAAATGATCCTGTAAGTGACTTTGTCAAGTAATTTTCTTTTGCATTTCTCCCTTTCACAAGTAACTTGAACACTTGCGCAGCCATTTACCTGTTGCCACCTCTGTTTAGAAGGATAAGGAGCGTTATGACAAAATAATAATTTGCCACTTAGTTTAATTTTTGATTACCAAATCTATCTTAGTGCAAGGATTCTAGGTGTTGGGTATGTAAATTACTGAGACTTTGTGAAATGCAAAAGAGAGAAAATGAAGGGAAGAAGAGATAGGACTGTGTTAAATATAGTAATCATAAAAGCTTGTGTGACAGAAAATTGTAAATTGACTTAGTAATTAGGAAATGCATTCATTCCTTTCTGCTTTTGCATGCACTTTTGTGCATTGCAAGGGACAAGCTTAACTTGATGCTATGAATATAAATCTTGTGGGCAATTGGAAATTCAGGTGAGAGGGGTAATTGGATATATTCAGATATTAGCATCTAAAAGGTAAACCAGTTGGATGTCTTTAAAATGAAGAAAATTTGTAAGGAAAACAGAATTGTTTTGAAGATATCTTCTTCTGGATTCTACAAAGGATACTTTCAGCATCCATATATTTTTAAAAACAGGCAGTGGTTTGGAAAAGAAAACCTTGTAACTAAAGATAATTACCATTTAAAAAAATTTTTTTTTTTACTCCTAGGAGAGTTCAGCATGTTTTGGAAGGAGAAGTTTGGATTTGTTATGCAGCACAAGTGTTGCCTTCTCAATGTCATCTTCCCATCTGTCTTGCTCAGAAGTGTCACTGTCTTGGCTGATGTATGTGTGCAGTCACCAGTCAGATCTTACTGCACAGGGAGTCAGTGAGCCTGAAAACTGTTCTTGTACTATGTCTGCCATGCTCTGCATCTTCCTCAAAGGAACTGTGGAGACAATTTGAACTTGTTTATATTCTTTCCAGTGGCCAGGAAAATGAATAATTCCTTTTTCCGTATTTGGAATTCCCTCAACAATAGATTTACCATTATTTAATCTTTCTTACTCTGGGAGCTATGTTTATCTTCTGGTGCTCATAGAATTCTGTTGCCTGACACTAGTCCCATGAAAACTTGGGGGAACTTCTCAATCTCTTGCAAAGAAAACAGGCTCTAAAAGTCTTACTTTGTCTAAAATTTGCCATCAATTTCCCCACTGCACAAATTGCCCCGTGCATAAAATGCAAAATATGTTTCATTTAGTGCCAGCAGTTAGAAAAAGATAAACCACAATCCATTGGTGATGATACCTTTTCTGTTCTATTCAAGATTTATTTGGCATTGTATTGATATGTAATAATTTTGCCCTGGAAAATACTTAGGCTGGAAATGGGTGATGTCTTGCAGATGATGTGCCTAATGTTTGCACATATCTTGTGGCTCTTGCCAGCCTTCCCTCTGCCTAGCTGTCCTGACTTGTGTGGATTGTGTGGGTCAGCTGAAAACATTCCAGATCAGGAACAAGCGTATGCTCTATATTTAGTCATGTCATCAGCAGCACCACTGTGCAAGTTGCTTATCTTTCTTAACTACATCAGGGATTGTCCTTCCTCTCCTTGTAAGTAAGAGAAATCTTTGAATTATTGTGATTGCCATGAATTCTTCCTCTGAATTAGCCACTCAATGATGGTGCTCTTTAGTACCTATCAGGTGACGACAATTTTTGATGTCCAGCTATTTCTGAAAATCTTAGCATTTTGAACCAGCTTTTGTTTTCACAGGAATCTAGACAAAAAGGGATCTTGTGAGATCATATGTTCATAGCTAGAATATGTAGACAAAATAAGTATATTGAGAATCTCCCCGACAGAAGTTTTGTCTGGAACAGCCTTTAGAAATCAGTGATGAAGGAAATACCATGACATTCCTACTTAGGCTGTTTTCCTGATCATTATATTTGAGAAAATTTCTATCTTAAAATTTATCTTGGTGTAAATCAAGGTGTTTTCTGCTCTCCTTGACATGGATGAATATAGAATAAAATCTATCGGTACGTATTAAATCTCACCAACTGTGTTTTGATTTTGAAATAATATAACAATGATCTTTTTGGTATCTTGTTTGCTTTCCCTATCCAGTGAGGTAATATTTGGTCTATCTTTGACTTGAATATTTTTAATTTGTCCTCTTCTTATTTTTTTTAACAGTTTTTGGACTTCAGACTTGAAAAAGCACTAAATATTTCTGCAATCTATTTTGTTATAGTGCTCCTTCATCCTACAGCATGACCCTGGCTCTAGCTGTGCAGGGCCACTTTTTGGTTTGCAAACTGAAGAGTTCTGTTGATGTCACCAATATTTGTATTCTGTACTGAGTTACAGACACTGGGCAATCAATTACATATATTCCCTTTTTAAAATTTATAATTGCTTTTGAAGACAAGCTACCTGGAAGTGCAAGTCTACCATTTTTGTGGGTTCAAACTTGCAGCAACTGGGGACTTCAGCATATCTCCCTGAGTTACCCAGGGACAAAGGAATCTTTTGCTCTTATTGTGCTGTTTTTGGAATCATTAATACTGTTCTCCTGAGATGGCTTTTTCCCATGCTGTTTGAGAATCCAAACGAATGTTTGTTTAAGTTGGTTTCCCCAATTTGAACAAATACACCATGGTGATTCCTTAATGAAGTTCTTCCATCACCTGCAAAAGTGCTGCAGTTTTGGAGTAATGGCATTGGAAATTTTCTGGGAATGTGGATTTGACTCATGTCTCCAAGATCTCTTTCATATTTGCCCTATAGTCTGCTTAACATGTTTTTTACCTACAAGAATCAGTGTATTGATTTCTGGTCTCTTAAGCACTTGCCACTGCTAGAGGGGAATCACACTGCATAATTTGGAAGAACAATTTGCTTGCACAACCTATATTTCAGTATAATCATAAAATGAACCGATCTGAAATTGTCTTGCAAATTAATCTGTCTCACCATGAAACCTTTCATGATTTTAATTCTCAGCTGTTCTAAGCAGGGCTGGAAAATCATGCTAAAAG
Organism: Acanthisitta chloris; assembly: GCF_000695815.1. Lineage (NCBI taxonomy): Eukaryota > Metazoa > Chordata > Aves > Passeriformes > Acanthisittidae > Acanthisitta > Acanthisitta chloris. The sequence goes on along the minus strand of NW_008656831.1, from coordinate 5,110 downwards.
GCATATTACATGTTTTGCATTATGACTTATGAGCTTTCTTACCCAGGATTTAATAATTCAGACTCAGTGCTCCTCAAATCCTCTGCCTCTGCCTGGGCTTGTACCTTGTAGAAGTTGTGCTTGTCCCTAAAAAAATGTACAGCTGCTGATGAAAAAAACATAACTAGCTGGCTTTTCTGTGCATTGGACCTCATTTAAGTTTCCCAAAACAGCAGCAGCTTCTGACCCCTAAGATCATCAAATTCAATCATATTCAATTCTCAGAAAAATAGGAAATAGATCATTAGAGTACACAGCAGCCTGAACTCCAGCTGTGACTCTGTAACCTCCTAGACACTGGATCTAATTGCTACTGATGGAAATTATTAGGGTTTTGTGATTCTTATATAGTCTTTCCAGCATTATTTGCAGATTCCTGCTCCAGGTTTTGTTGAAAAGTTGTAATATATGAAGAGTTGAAAAACTGCAGGGAAACATGCAGACCTGAGTGGTGCAAGGGATGGTGATGTGTGTAGTTAAAGGGGAAAAAACAGAGGAAATGAGAAGATTTGGATTTTGCCACTGATAGGGTGAAGCTGGGTTGTAAGGGCAAGGGCTGAAAAGAAAGGAATGAGATAGAACATTCAGTGATTTTATTCTGGAAGTAGCAAGTGCATGTAGTGATAGGAAGAAGGGTAACAGTTTTAAACTGATAGAGAGCAGGTGTATTAGATATTAGGAAGAAATTCTTTTCTGTGAGGGTGGTGAGGGCACTGGACGATGTTGCCCAGAGAAGGTGTGGATGCCCCATCCCTGGAAGTGTTCAAGACCAGGATGGATGGGGCTTGGAGCAACCTGGTGAAGTGGAAGGTTCCCTGCCCATGGTAGAGGGAGTGGAACAAGATGGTCATTAAGGTCCCTTCCAACCCAAAGCATTCTGTGATTCTATGTTTTTATGAAAGCATAGATACAGATTTTGGCATACTTTAAAATACATCACTGCTCTCCCAAGGCAGAAAAAAAGTAATCCAAAAAAGTGTTCCCAGGAGATGCAGACAGAGCAAGTAACATTAGGAACCTGCTCCTATAAAGCTGCCAGATGTGGGTTCAAACTTGCAGTATTCAGGGACCTCACCATGCCTGCTTGAATTACCCAGTTATCAACAAAGGAAGCCTCAAATTTCCTAGCTTTTATTAGACACTTAATGTTGTTGAAGACCATATTTCACTTCCTTTAGCTGAGTTCCTGATGTTGTGGCCTGAAACACTTAATTTTACCTCAAGTAGCTTCTTCCAAATAATGCCTACAGAGAGCAATGAATGATATGTAATAGAAAAGCGGCTGAGATCAGCCAGAAAGGACTGGACCCAGACCCTGACAAAAAACCAAACCAAACCAAACCAAACCACAAAAAAAACCCCCAGAAGAATCTGGTAATCTTATTAATGAATGATGCCTGGAGGCATTCTTCCTCCAGGGCTCTAAATCACAAACCTACCTCCAGATGGGCCCAATAAGTCATCTTGTGAACTTTTATGAATTTAGAGTAAGTTTTCATCTTGATCTTAATTTCAGAAAAGAGCTCTGAAGTTACTGCAATAAAACATGCTTTTTCAACAGTGAATTCCTCTGTAATTAGCAAGTGTATGTGCTAATATGTTAATGCTGTGGGCACCACGATGCATCAGCTCAAGACTTGGTCATGTGACAAGGATGGCAGACTGAAGCAAAGAGCTTCTAACTTGATATAATTAAAGTATTTTCACTGCAAGAACATGGGAACAAGTTGCTAAGAGAGCATTGAATTTCTGTCCTTGGAGCATTTTCACATCCTTACCTGGGCAAAGGCCTGAGCCACCTGGTCTAAATGCTACGCTGACTCTGCAGGAGACTGCACTAGATGACCAGTGTCTCTTTCATTGCAAGAACTGAGGAAAATCAATGAACTAGGATCTGGGATCCAAACAAACAAAAGGAAGCGATTCTTCATACACAGCACAGGTAAGATGAGCACCAGGAACACTTTGCTACTGGCTGGGTAAGTTATGTGGGCTCTAGTCTGGACAGGTTCACAGAAAAGATCCATTAGGAGTTACATATGGAAACAACATCTTACTCAAGAGCTTTCTGAGCTCACAGCTTTTGAAGGCAAGCACTAGATGTTGGTGCTGGAATTAAGGGAAGAAGCTGTCGAGTTGTGTGTTATTGTCTCTCTTTCCTGTTCCCTGCCCCCGTTGGGACATGAGACAGAGTACTAGGCTAAACCGACATTTAGTGTCACCTAGTACAGATGCTTTTGGACCTGAAATCCAAAACACAATAATGTTTATTCAATTAAGCTACTATTCACTTGGAGAAGCCTATCTTTTCACGGTGGTCTGGTGCCCAGAGCGTGGTGGAGTTACAAGCAAAATTCAATGTGTTTATGCAGCAAGAAAGACTTGCTTCATAGCATCAAGGCAAATTAATCTCTCTAGAGCAGGAGTTTGTCTTATCTCTTTTGCACAGACCTAAACATGCAATGACACTAAGCAACTTTTATTTGATTTACTTTGTAATTGCATGAGAACTGACCTTATTGCAAGTTCTGTAATAACATACACCTAACTGCATTACCAGAATGACTGGAAATTATTAGGGCTTCTGTGGTGGGTTCACACTGGCTGGTTGTTAGGAGCCCACCAAAGCCACTCTCACTCCTCCTCCTCAAATGGACAGGGAAGAGAAAATACAATGAAAGGCTTGTAGGTCAAGATAAGAGGTCACTCATCAATTACCATCAGGGTCAAAACAGACTTGACTTGACTTTGGGAAACTAATTTAATTTATTACCAATCAAATCAGAATAGTATATTGAAAAATAAAATCAAATCTTTACAACACCTTCCTCACCCTCCTTTTTCCAACTTTACTCCCAGTTCTCTACCTTATCCCCCTCAGCAGCCCTGGGGAAAGGAGCTTGTGGTCAGTTCATCACACATTGTCTCTGCTGCTCCTTTTCCTCAGGGCGAGGATTCCTCACACTCCTCCCCAGCTCTAGGGTGTGGTTCCTCCTACGGGAGACAGTTCTCCATGAACTTCAACGTGAGTCCTTCCCACAGGCTGCAGTTCTTCACGAACTGCTCCAGTGTGGGTTCCTTCAATGGGTTGCAGTTCTTGGGATGTGAGTATCCCACAGGGTCACACGTCCTGGCAGCAAACCTCCTCCAGTATGGGCTCCTCTGTCCAGGGGTCTACAGGTCCTGCCAGGAGCCTGCTCCACCATGGGCTTTCCACAGGGTTACATCCTCCTTTGGGCATCCACCTGCTCTGGCATCGGTCTCCTCCACAGGCTGCAGGTGGATATCTGCTCCACCATGGACCTTCATGGGCTGCAGGGGCACAGCTGCCTCACCATGGGCTGCAGGGGAATCTCAGCTGTGGAGCCTGGAGTACTTCCTCCCCCTTCTTCTGCACTGACCTTGGTGCCTGCAGAGCTGTTTCTCTCATGTTCTCACTCCTCTCTTCTCTGGCTCTAATTCCTCCAGCACAAAAACTTTTTCCCCTTCTAAAATACATTATCCCAGAGGCATTACCACCATAGCTAATGGGCTCAGCCTTGGCCAGCAGTGTGTCTATCTTGGAGCTGGCTGGCATTGGCTCTGTTGAACATAAGGGAAGCACCTAGTACCTTCTTACAGAAGCCACCCCTGTAGCCCCCCTGCTACCAAAACTTTGCCATGGGAACCCAACACAGTTTCAAAAAAAAGCAGCACAGAAGTTTTCATATTAGAAGCTTTAATCAAAACTGTTACTTAGGATAAAAGGCTACAAGATAGTCTCTCCTGCTTTATAATTGTGGATAAACTAAAGTTCAGTGAATTGTTGGAAGGTGAGAATACTGAGGAAGAATTTTTGGTGGTGCAATGTCAGAGAAATTAGTCTACAGAAGATTGCAATAGTTCTGAAGGTTTATGACTCCGCTAGGCTTTCACAAAACCCCTACCAAATTCCTGATTTCATAGCCATGCTTCCTTGTGTGCAATTGAAATCAAACTACTATGCAACTATTTAGCCTGGAGTGTCCCAAGTAATGACCATTCTTGGTTATTAGAAGTGTTGTCTTCTCCAACAGTGGTCAAAAGGAGGTCTACACAACACTGTCCTGATGCTCCATACCTGCATGTTGTCTGAAACTGGCATGAAATTGAGCAAAGTCTTCTCTCCCTATTGTTGCTGCTTTTCTTGTGTCCTGTTTTCTTCTGATGATTTATTTTGGTCATTTTTGGTCATTTAGAAGAAAAAGCAAACTTAAAATTCCCCTGTACTGCAGCACACTCCCTTCTTACACCTTCCCTACTGCATACAGGGGTTTTCTCTCTCTCTCCCACAGCTATGCCCTTAGTTGATCTGTTTTTCTTTACTAACCTGTCCCCAGTCAGGCCCACCTACCCTTTTCCACCCCTCTTTGCAGCCTGTCTTTCCCCTGTTTAAGTCTCCTTCTACCCCAGCCTAGCAAACATCCCATTTCCTGGCTTTTTGATCCTTCTCTCCACAGTATCAGAACAGAGCCATGCTTGGCTCCACCACTGCTGCCCTCTTTGAAAGAAACAGGTGGAGATTTCTGCACCCTGAACTCCTTCACTTTGTCAATCCCCCTCTCCTGCTGCACTGTGGTTAAGCCAAGGCACCGGCTAGGACTCCTCACCTGCCATCCTTGCTCTGCTGCCTGGCACAGAGGACCAGAGAAAGAAGCCTCAGGGCTCTGCTGCGTGGCAGAGCACCCCTTGCCCGTCCCATCCACTCTT
>NW_008656831.1:0-250 GCF_000695815.1 Acanthisitta chloris | reverse complement strand
CCGGGAGCACTTAACTCCGTCCTTAGCCGTGGCATCCGTGCGCACCAGCCCCGACCTGAGCCGGGAGGCAGCAAAACCCAACCGAAACGCACCGCGTGGGCTCCCTCATGTTACTGCTCCCGCCTTTTCTAGGTCATCGATGAACGCCGGGGCTGGCACGGGTCGCTCGCGTTACCGGCGACAGCTCCGCGCCGTCGGCGGCCGTTACTGCGATGCCTGAACCTTGCCGCCCTCTCTCCCTTTGCCCGAG
>NW_008656830.1:13614-13924 GCF_000695815.1 Acanthisitta chloris | reverse complement strand
TTTGGAATCTGCGTTATGTGCCCTGCACACCTGAAGTATAGGTGGCTCGAGAGTGTTCTCCACATGCCTTGCCCTGCTCAGAGAAGGTGCATGACAGTTGAGTGATGACTTCTAACTGATCAAGACTGATCCAGGCTCTTCAGATGACTGTTGGTTATTTGAACTGGCTAAAAGTAAAATTTTTTCTCAGTTTTTAAAATCTCTTATACATTTCCCGTAGAGCAAATTGATGCCTGGGGAGGTAGCGGATTCGCTGTCCCTGGAGGTTTTCAAGCTGAGACTGGATGTGGCACTCAGTGCCATGGGCTAG
>NW_008656830.1:0-13207 GCF_000695815.1 Acanthisitta chloris | reverse complement strand
TTTTTTATGGAGAGAGTGCTCAGGCATTGGAATGTGCTGCCCAGGGAGGTGGTGGATTCACCATCCCTGGAGGTTTGCAAGCTGAGACTGGATGTGGCACTCAGTGCCATGGGCTAGTGGCCATGGTAGGGTTGGGCTCGGTGATCTTTGAGGTCTCTTCCAACCTGGCTCATTCTGTGATTCAGGATATTCTGTGATTCAGTTGAGTGTGCAGGTGAAAGGAGCCCCTCGCCAGCCAGCTCAGGAAATCCTTCCATGGCTTTGTGGTTGAACAGTCATGTTTCCAAGAGATTGGGGTATGTCTGCAAAGTCAAAGTGGGATATATCTGTTTGGAATCTGCGTTATGTGCCCTGCACACCTGAAGTATAGGTGGCTCGAGAGTGTTCTCCACATGCCTTGCCCTGCTCAGAGAAGGTGCATGACAGTTGAGTGATGACTTCTAACTGATCAAGACTGATCCAGGCTCTTCAGATGACTGTTGGTTATTTGAACTGGCTAAAAGTAAAATTTTTTCTCAGTTTTTAAAATCTCTTATACATTTCCCGTAGAGCAAATTGATGCCTGGGGAGGTAGCGGATTCGCTGTCCCTGGAGGTTTTCAAGAGCACTTAGTGCCATGGGCTAGTCACCACAGTAGGGTTGGACTTGGTGATCTTTGAGGTCTCTTCCAACCAGGTTGATTTTATGATTCTATGAAGGCAGGAGGCTGGGACCAGTCTGCATGGAGGAATGGGTTTCTCCACAGGACTTGTACACATGTGATAAAGGCCTTGCTGGGCACAGCAGAGGGGCTGGCACGGCCTGGCAGTCATGCAGGAAAGATGCAGAAGGGTGACGGGATAGGAAAGGGGTAAGTAAGTAAGATGATGGTGAAGTATGCCAAATTCCAGCTTTACAAGGTGTGGGAGGAAAATGTACAAAGACTGAGGAGCTCTGGAACTTCTGGTGTAATAGCATGTGGGTAGGAAATTGCTCTCCTACACCCGTGTTCCTTGTCTCCCTGCTGTGTTGTCCTGGGGAGGTTAAGGCCTTGAATGTCCATGGCCTCTGAAACCACTTCAGAAGGATTATAGTGAAAGTGACCAAGAGTTGCAAGGAACAATTGGAAGATCTCGGACCCTGATTTTGACATTTAGAAGGTTTTCATCAGACCAAGTGTTTAAATCTGGCTGTGAGTCCAGACTTGGATAAAATGATTCTCTCCAGGCTTAAGGATTGTTGGATTTGGGCGTTCACAATGGATGGTGACAAGAGTGGGATACACAATTCCGTTTTAGCAAAGTTGTACTGATTTAATAAATAAATAAAGCCAATACCAAGCATTTTAATTTTTTGTCCTACTCCAAACTGAAGAGGCCATTCAGATTTGCCTTGGAGCTGAAGTATTCAGACTATCAACTCTTCTTTGTTGCAAATCAAATGATATGTACTGTCAGAACTAATGTACTTTTAACAGGTCTGTGTTTTCTATCCTTACATTTGTTATATTAGGTACTTTGGTACTTAGTTCCCAAATCAAACAACTAATATAAACAATTCATTTGATGTAGAGTCCTTAATTTTAATACACTTGTAGTAACACAATAAATCAGAAACAAATCCAAGAAGGTTATTCTGTAGCTAAAAAAAGAAAGTATGTATCAAAAACCTGTATGAGCTGTCTTCAGTTTAAATTGAAAAAGAACATACGTTCCTTTGCTGAGTTTTTATGACTCAAGCATAAAGCTGGGAAGATGTTAGGCAAACTTCTCTTCGAGCAGAATTGAAGTATATTCCAAGACTCAGAACTTCCTGGGTTTTAATGTTTATTTTCAAGTATTCTTTGTTACTGAAAAGCAGTATTTTATGTCTTGTGACCTACAATGTCATAACTTTTTGTTGTTATCTTGTGGTTTCAAGTTTTTCACAAACTGACACCATCTTTACTTAGAAATGTTTATACAACAGGTCATGAAGTAGCAATAAGAATGTAAAGGTAAGGGGCTACAGTCTCACAGCAACAGCTTTTAGTCTAAGTTAAGGACAGGCACAGTGCAAAGCCTCTAGTGTGCACTTTTAATCACTTTTATTTTCCACCAAGGAGTAAGATAAAGTCTTGCATTGTAAGGCATATGTACACTGAAACTAACGTGTAGTTAGACGTGGCAATCCAAAGATTTGACTTGAAAGTGCCAGGGAAAGTTTGCTCATTTAATTAAAATTTTATTTCATCTTGACCAAGTTGTTGGTGAAGCCTTACACTGAAGTACTCTTGGCTGGGGACCAAGATCTTTATTTTCTTTCAAGCTTCAGATAAATAGTATAACACAAAATAAGTCTTGAAAAGCGTCAGTAGAAAGCTGACTATCTAGGAGAGGTTCACACCTGCTTTAATGGTTAGTATGAAAACTTTGACCACGCCTCGGTGTCAGTGTTGGTGGAGTCTTTAGCCTTTAAATGTGGGTGCAGTTTCTACTGGCAGACTCTTCCGTTCCTGGTACAATTTGCTGTCTGTAGGTTTTGGTATCAACACAACCTTGCTGACATACTCTAGGTCCACACTGGGAGTATTTTGCCAGTGTACTTGTATAGAATTTTCAGAGCACACTTAGGATAGCTGTTAATTTAGATGCTGTTAGCCTGATATGTGGTGTTTTGAATGAGCCTTAAATCATGATCAGAAAAGTGGCTGAGGACGAGGTGCAGATTCTGTAATCATGAGCTGATTAGGCAATGGTCCCATCTTTTCTCAGAAGAGGAGGAGTGGGATTCATACTTCTGCACCATTTGAAATTCTAAAGGGCTAAAACAGAGCGTGTGGTTCTGATATCACACCCAATTAAGGGAGCTATGAATGAACACCTAGCCAATTAGCTAAGTTCATATATTGGAAGCCAATTAGCTTCAGTATATGCGTGGCATTTTCAGAATGTGCAAACATAAAAGCTTCAGATAATCTGACCTGTGGTACTCTTAATCTGAATAGTCCTGAAATCTGCTCGCAGATATGATTACAGCTACTAGTGTCTGGTTTGTTGCTTTTGCTTGTTTGACCTTCACCCTTCTAATTTCAGCAAGCAGCTGAGATCTGACTTGTACTCTGCTTCTTGTACAGCTGGAGCCAGGTTCACATGATCCCTTGGGTTTTAATGGATGGCTCTGTCTAATAATAAGACCAAGTCCTTTAGTCTTTACCCAGATTTTATTGTTTCCATTGGAATTTACTTGCTTTTACTCACTCTACTTTTATTCACTCCAATCTGCTTGTTGGCTTTTTGTTTATGAATACATTTTACACCACCACTGCAATTGTGATTTATAAGCAGACTGAAACAAAGGTGCTGAACACTTGTGGGGTGCTTCTTTCTCTGTATCCTGACAGGAGAGGTTCAAGGAAAGGACCAACAAAGGCAGAATGAGGTGTTCTTACTGGTAGGGGCAATAAGGCAGCACAAGGTTTGCAGAACAAAACAGCTTCCAGGTGAAACAGAAGAGACTGATTACTTTAAGCACAGAAAATCCTTTAATTCATGTTGATTAAATAAAGCCATGCTCACATGTTTCCAGGAACTGCTTAATGGTTGTCCTCAGGTCTTTGTTAGTACAGTAAACATGGATAGTAACAAGACCAAGAAATAAATAGTCATTTTAAGACAGGACAGTGTGTCTTGACCTGCAGAATAAGTAATGTCTGTCAGTCAGCTGGCCAGACAAGTAAGAAACCCTATCCAGTGGGTTAGGAAAACACTTGTATTCCTAATAATAGCTATGCTCTGGAAAGCTCCTGCTTTGCAGAACCAGGTGGTGGACCATGGTCCTTCAGTATTATATCTTTTAAATCACAGTCAAATAGGGGGAAAATCACAGTCGAGAGGGGGAAAATGCTTAATTACTTGTTTTCAACTGTATTATCTGGCCAGTTCTTAGTATCTAGCAGGTTGCTGTGTGTCAGGTTGCTTCCTAATCATGAATGTTGGGGATTTTTTTCCTCTCCTTATGAAAACCTCTTTATTTTTTATAATGATACAAATTGTTTCCTGCAATACACCACAGCTCACTGTGCTACCCTCCCAGCAGATACCAGGGTGGTTGAAGTTCCCAAGCAGGATAAGATCCTGAAAGCACGATGCCTCCTGTAGCTGGAGCAAGAAGGCTTTGTCAATAGGCTCCACTTGGTCAGCTGGCCTGTAGTGGATGCTGACCACAAGGTTCCCTTTGTTGCCTTGGTCTCTGACTCTTACCCACAGGTAAGAATTGACCTGCTCATGGCTGTTCTTTCAGAGACAGCTATACTTGCCAGGGGCAGTTTCACTTGCCATTGGACTTTTGTGGTATCCTGGCACATTCAGAAATGACAAGCATTGTCATTGTACATAACTTTAAAGCCATTGTGAAAAAGTCTATACTTGTGAATACACTTGTCATTTACAAATCACTGCATTGATGGAACAATTGCACTTGTTTCCTTCGCTTGCAAGTGAAGTAAAATCAGTTTGTTGGCACCTGCATATTGGTAATTTCGTAGGAGAATTTTTAGAAGCCTCCATGATCTGTTGCTAGTTTTGAGCATTCAGAAACTGAAGTCACAGCAGCCTACTGCATGTCATCTATCCACCTCCTTTCTAGCTGCTCTCAATTATGATGACTTGTCACCATTCACTCCGTAATTACATTCCCAAGGTTATTTCCATCTCTGCTCCTGATGTGTCCAAAGCACATACATTTACACCTATTCATTTCTGACAACCAAGTCTACTTTTCTCCAATAATATATTTAGTATAAGCATTTATCATCTTTTCTGTCCAGAAGATATGCAAGAGTCTTTGCTTGCACCACATCTCAAAAGCTTCAATTTTCTTTCTGCCACTATCAATAATTTCTCAGAAGTCACATTCATAAGTTTTTACGGGAAAGAATTAAGCATTTCACCAGTCAAATCATTCTACTTCTGTGGTGGATTTTTTTTTCTCTGGCTTTTATAAGGGAAGGTATGGGTGGATCAACTATTTCTCAAAATTTTCCAGTTTCTATTGGACAGATTCTGATTGGATAAATTTGGTCCCAGGTAACTGAATTTATGAACAGTTTCTGTAGCTAGACCATTAAGCACGAAGTTAGCTTATACGTTATTTTTATTAAGTTATTTTATTTATGGCACTCAAGAATACCCTGTGCTTTTCATAGCCTTTTATTGGCTCTCTAATACTTGCTGCACCGCAGAAGCATTTGTGACAAAGAGTGTTATGTCATCAGCAGAAGATCACTTAAAAGGAGTCCATTTCAAATCCAACTTTTCCATTCTGTGAAGTCTTTCCCAGATTTTTTTTTCTTTCTCCCAGCCAGGCTGCAAGGAAATTTGCAGTTACCTGTAGTTTTAATAAGTGGCATATGGCTCTTTAACTTAAAGCTTGGTATTTTTTCAAATAACAAGGCAGATTTGGGGAAATTCTGAGTGTATGGGACTGCTTAGAGGAAATACCACTGGGGAAACTGGAAGAATTTGGCAATACATTTAGCCCTAGCAGCCTTGGCAGCTACTTTCTGGAGGGAAGACAATTATCAGTCTCTCCCTCTGCCCCATTAGGTGAGAACTGTCCTTTGATCTGTTAAAAAATGAGAACATGTGTGGTACTAACAAGTTCTGATTAAGAGGCTCCTTCGTGAAAACTGTCGATGGTGTTTGTGATGCTGCTGTTCCTAGTCCTTCCACAGATACAGTATCTCCTGCTTGCAGTAAAGAAACGAATTATACGAAACTTTACAAATTAATACGAACTTGGAATTTACCTTTATGGAGAAAGAAAGATGTTTGATGAATGGATGTGCAGTCTCAGAGCAGTACTGGAATGATGGGGTCATTTCACGTTGATGGATAGGTTACGTGGTGTATTATTCAGAGGCTTGAAAAGAGGTTGCATTTATCAAACTCAGGGAAGCATCAAAGTGTGTGAGTATGACTCTGTGAGCAACAGAATCATTACAGTTTGCCTTTGAACAAAGTCAGGAAATATATTGATCATATAGGTTTATGCTGCTAGGGGAGAAACTAATGATTCAGTCAATGTGTTCTGTGAATGGCTTGAGGGGATAATCATTAAAACATTACACCACGACACCACCATTTGGGCACTTGAATACAAAGGTAAGAATTTCAAGCCCTTGTAAAGAACAGCTTGCATTTGAATTTCCAAAATAAAATTACTTCTTTGGTTTGTGCCACTCCAGTCGCTTCATCTTTATAATTCTACTTCACTTCATGCATTGGATGTTTGCAGGTCATCAGCCAGCATGACAGAGGAGCACACTGACAACCTAGTAATCCAGTATTAACAGAGGAAGATTTTCCCAAATTCAGGATATGTGGCAGCAGAAAAGCGAACCATGGTTATTTGAGCCAATACTTGAATGGGTATTTAACAGAACAGACAATGAATTGGTGTCTAAAGAGAGCACAGAGTATCAGGTACTGAGCAGACAAAGCCAGAAGTAGGCCAGACAAGGCAAGAGCAAATAGAGAAATGAGAAAAGTGTAGTCTTGACAAACATGAATGCCTGGTTCTGTGTTCACAGCAGTCAGATTTCGAGCCAAAAATGCTCCATGATGGAACATAAAAAAGACTATGCTTGCTGAAGGTGATGATATTAAATGCCAGCAGAGGGATTACTGCTTGTAAAGTAGACTGATATGTATCCACTTACATTTTCACCAACACCTAATACCACTATTTATATCCTATCTGAATTTGGCAAGGCAGCTCATGTGTACTCTGTGTAATATACTATAACTACACTATATTAAGCACATAAACACTTGGGTTTGTTAAGTATGTCACTGTGCCTTTCTTCTTATCTTCCAGACACTGCATACTTATACCTAATGATTTTTATTTTCAGGGAAATGCTTCCTAAAATTGTAAACTTCCTTTATCTGAGTCCTTTAATAAAGCAGACAAAAACCTTTAGCCACTATTTGAACACTTCAGTCACTACTTTAGATGTAATCAGCTTTTGTTTATTGAATGCCATTGATCTATATTTGATCAATAATTTTTAAGCCTCCAGCAAGATTTGCTCAGCAGCCACCTGTAATCCAGCACATGGAGAAGAAAACTTGAGTGAAGCGTATTTTTCATCCATTTTCAGTATCATTTAGCTTGAGACTGCCAGGATCCACTCTGTTAGGCTTGAATTTTGCTTCAAAAACTGTAACAATATGTTCTTTCACACTGCTTCATAGTAAAAAAAAAGATTTAAATGAGAAAATATGTTGACAAGTCTATCAGATTCTGAATATAGTAAGATAGAACAGAATAATGCTACTTCTAGGGGAGAAAAGCAATGGATCCTTAAACCCCCTAAGGAAGCTGCTTCATAGAGCAAGTACAAAACAACACTAAAGGAAGTACACAAATGCTGACATAATCTATAAAAAAAACGCCAAAAATCCAAGGCCTTTATAGTCTCCTGAATTTAAGCAAATTTGCAGTAATACTTTGTCTGTCTGACCAAAACCTTATTTTGGTGTTTGTCTCTGCGCTCCTTTCCAACAGGTTTGTCCATTGTCCCATTGCTGAGTATGAGACATGGGAACACAAGAAAAGGTATGAATGAACAAGAGAAATGGGAGGAGCAGAGAAGAACACGTGGTAGAGAATCTGCAGCTGGCTGGGAAATAGGGAGTTTCATGGGAGCAAACAAAAAATGCAGGGAGAGAAGGTGAAGTAAATAGCACTGAGTGAATTGTAAGTATATTTTAAATATCATTATTTGTGTTCTGCAAGTAGAGATTTGCCAAATTCAATCTGAACAGGAGAAGCCGAGTTCTAAGAACAATATGATTAAATGTTCTGTTATATATCTTAAAACTAGTTACACCTACAGTTCTGTTTACTTAACACAAAGGCTCCTTTCAAATTTGATTTTGGCTCTGTGTATTTGGAAGCCACCAAAATAATCTTTCCTAAAACTAGCTGAACAAACTTGCAAGAAGATTTTAAGGAGGGATTTTTTTGTACATGGAAAATAGGCAAATTCATAACAAAAACAGATATAAAGGTAAAATTCTTACTTGATTTTGAGGTGCACAGCGTTATCTCCTAATCATCACCACTGCACAGAAGAAGAAACCAACTTGGAAATTGAAGAACTACATAGCAAATATGAACTATTCCCATTTCAATGTTCTTTTAAGTGAGTGTCTTCTTTTTTTCCAGGTTTGGGAAAATATAATCAGAGGAATAAAGTACTTGAAAGAGTTAAATGTTTGATCATCTATTTGTAGAATGCTTAGACATGTTTTCATGCTGGTTGTATCAACTGTTTTGGTTTGGGGGTTTGTTTTTTTGTTTTGTTTTGGTTTTGTTTTATAACTTGTCTATTACAAATGGGCCCAGATCCAAATGACACCACCTCTGTTCCATCCTGAATTGTGTGTGTGAGCTAAATCTGGTTGCAGATACCAATCTGAATGTCATGAGCTAGAGCAGGGTGGAGCGGAGCTCGTCTTGAGATACGAACTTGGAATTGTCTTGAATTTGGCAGGTCCAGGCTAACTAATTTTTCCCTAGTCCTCAAATAAATTGGAAACCTTAGACTTACTGTCCTGTTACAAGGAGTGACTGTCCTTTTCTGAAACTGTAATGTGCCTGAGGCTTTCTAAATTTGAGTTTCTTTTGTTGCTGGTGTTATTCACTGGTAAAGAATGTGGCCCCATTTCCAGTGACAGAGGGTATGAAGTATTAAAATGTAGAAGTGATAGGTGGATTTTAAAGGCACAAAAAAGAAAAAAAGGCCAGAATTTACAGGAAAGCAAAAGAAGGCCTTGTTCCCCATTCAGCAGCAACCAAATAGCCTTGGAGTTGGTTTCCTATCTAAATAATTAGATTCTACCATGTGACAGTTCCAAAGAATCACACACTAAACAAAGGATTTCCTTAAAAAAAACCAAAAACAAGTAGTCTATACAGCTGTTTTTAAATGCACATCACTCATTCCCTGCTCCCTTCCCCCATCTCCTTAGCTTCGGCATAAGACATGCAGCATACAAGTTATTCAAGTTTAGAAACTCGTTAGTGAAATTTAATTAATAAATGAGTGCTAGTGGGTTTAGACCATAACAAGTTCCCTAATTTACTTTCACGAGCAGTTGGAGTAACTCGCAGATGTTCGTGACAGATGTCAAGTGCAAGGATTGCTGTAACTAGCAGTTTCTGTGTAATGAATGGTGAGTGAGGAACCCTGACACTAGCAGGATACCTGCACAGTATTTATGGATCATAGAATTTTGAAACCATTGAGTTGTGGTGTCAGAACATTTTGTAAAATATGCAGGTCTGGATAGGATTTGTACTTGAAAATAAAGCCTCTCTGAAACTAGTTTGGGAAAGAAAGCAAACAGATTTTTATTATTTTTTAAATCTTGTATTAATTGAAGGTCAGTCACTGTGAGGTAAACAGGTTAGTAAATCACTTATGATTGGCAGGCAATTAACTTCTGGAGCATCTCATTAAAGTACAAGCAACTTTAAATGAAGTCTAGTCATATGCTGCTTTAGAAGGTCTTTAAACAAGAATTTGAAAATTTACCACTATTAACATTCAGTGGTAAACTTATAAACTCCTTTGACAGTTTACTGATGTGTAGGTGAATCAAAGCACTAATTTGTTAACTAACTTCTTTAGTATTCATTAGTGGTAATGCTGGAATTAATGTGACCCATTCACCTAAAAATGTGATCCTATTGAAACCAGCAGAATTTTTGCTACTGTCTTCAGTTGCCTCATGATCTGTATTTCTGCTGCTTCTAAAAACTAGTTTCTCCTTGTTTAAAAAAGTGCTGAATTAGAACCCTGTATAAAGGGAATTAAGGCATTATTTTAATACAGGTATAGTACATACATAGTATATAGTACAACCATACTATTTGGAATGAAAAAATGTATCTGTCAAATAACTAACATTGCTGCTGTGATACCAACCTGTTTCTACAGTTAATAATGGAATCAATAGCTGTATAGAACAGCAGATCAATATACTTCAAGTATACCAGACAGATAGGGAGTTCCTGTATGGAGATAAACCACCAAAATTCACTATGCATTTGACTTAAGAGCTAGAGAGGGGTGGAGGAGAAGAGGCAGTTCTGTGAGTTATTCTACAAACATTTTTCATTATAAACCTTCTATTCTCCCCAACCTCTCCCCCTGGTTTTTCTTAAGGAATTAAATTCCTACTTCAGAAATCAAATTGTGGCCAAGAGAAGAGTTATCTTTTGTAGGAGCACAAACTCTAAGATTATGGACAAAGTAGTATTAACTGGAGACACAGACATTCCAAGAAGCCAAGTTAAACATCTTAAATCAGTATTATGGTAAATCAATTAAAAAAAAGAACAAGAGGAGAAAGCTATCACATTTTATTTCCTGCAATGGTAAATGAAACCTAGAGCTGGCAACAGAACATTCAAGGCTCCTTAGGAAGAGGAGCAGCATAGAGGGACTGGATCAGCTTTTATGAAAATGCTTTCTGCAGGAAGTAGGTGAGGGCTCTTTTCATCTCTCCTTTCTGAAGGAAGGAAAAACCCATGATAATCTGGGGATTTGATTGTGTATATTGATGGTCCAAAGTAAAGTTTTGAATAATGATAAAACTATGCCTGAAGTTCCTCGAAAGAGAACTTATTTCAAATTTACTGCAGGCAGGCATTCATTTTTAATGCATCCTAATTTCTCAGGCCTTTTCCTACAGTATTATTGCATATTCAACATGTTACAGTAAGCAAAAACAAGTCTTTAAAAATGACAAAGTTAAACATGTCTTTCTTGCCACACCAGACTGTTCTTCCAACCAAAAGTCTAGCTGCAAATTGTTCTTGCAAATCAAAACCTAATCTTTTTTTTTAACTATAAAGACAATTTGAGCACAGAAGAAAGGAAATCACAATTTGCTGAGTAGATGTAGGCCATATATAATCAGAAACATTAAAAGGGACTGACATTTCCTTGGGTTATGGCCCAACTCTGGCTATATTACTGTTTCAATGTGATTTATAACATTAGCAAGAACATAGCAAAGTATTTTCACTTTAAGAAGGCAGCATTGCAGAAACTAAAATGGAAAAATCTGTTGTTAAAGTATTCAGTGAAGACCAGTCTGAGCACTTGAGCCAAACAGCACAGATTACATGCTGTATGCTCAAGCCACTCCAAGTGAAAACAAGCCAACTGTAGACATAAGGAGAGACAAAGGAATGAAAAAAACCCAAACCAAAATAGCAGCACATAATAGGTGATTATTGTGTTGTTTAAAAAAGTTGTGTGAAAACTCAAAAAAAAAGGTCACATATACTTGAAAGAGCCTCTATTTCAGTGATTATCATTTTCCAGATACCAAAATCTCTCCTATTTAAAGTGTTAACTGTGGTAGTGAGAAATCTGCCAGTACCCAAATTAGTCTGGTATTTTCATGGTGTCAAATACTGTAATATGTACAACTGGCAAAGAAGAGCATAGTTTGATGCATCAAGTGCCAGCAGCAACACTCCATGAGCAGTGCAGTTTAATGGAGACTATCAGACTGGAGTGTACTGAAAACTTCTCTCTTCCTCTTTTTTGGCAATCGTAAAAATATAGACACAGTCATTACACTGGAATTTACATGACCTATTTTTCCAAACGTATGATTAACACATTAGCAGCATCACACCCTGAAAGAAAAACGATTTTGCTTCTGATACTTGTCCAGACACTGAACACATGAAGTAAGGAAACAGTTCCTGGTACATGCATGAAATTGTCACTTGACACCACAGGCACACACAATTCTGATCAAGGCTTTTCCTCCAGATTTTTTTGATAGTATGTACAATAGCAGTGTATCGAATAATTACTTATTTTCCTTTTGTGAGTCATGGCAAGAGACAGCTTTTTTGAGGCTTACCAGCACATCCCACGGATGAGTATGTGTAGGTTTCACATATTGTATTAGAAATGTAAATATTTGTCCTTGTTTATTTAAATGTAACATATAGCATAATATAGCAAAGTGAAGGGCAAACTAGCAATGCCTAAATCCGTTTATTTCCTAAAACATTAAATGGTTTGAATACTATTTTCAAATTTCTAACATTACTTTTCTTGAGAAATGTATACAATCCTACATATAAAACCTATTTGCCTTTCTGTTGCTGTGCTACCAAATCACCAGCACTTGTGCCTGCCATCCCTACAAGCTCTAGACAACTTACTCTGAGCAGCTTCTGCACCTTTCACAAGACAGCTACAGTGAGCTGCCTGTGCATACTTAATTCACCCTAAAACTAGCTATTATTTATGCTTATTCATTAGTGGCATTAAAAGTAAAGTTACATCTGTAATGCAAATAGGTGACAGAAGGAGACTCTCCCTAAGGAAGCAGCAGTGAGGGTACAAGTGACTGAGATATGAAACTGTCCCTGACATCTTGGTCTTTCTTGTGAAGCATCTAAGATTAGGTGCTAAATAAGCAGCACTTTAGCAGTCTGCTGGAGGCCACATCTTCCACGGTTCCCTCTCTGAAGGAAAATGAAGGACAAATGAGGCTCAGGGATGCTGTCTCCTTGGAATGGGAGGGATCAGTGTGAGGGACCTTCAGGCTGGCAGACAACCTTACCTTGTGGAGGCTTAAGCACTGAAGCACGTTT
Organism: Acanthisitta chloris; assembly: GCF_000695815.1. Classification (NCBI taxonomy): domain Eukaryota; kingdom Metazoa; phylum Chordata; class Aves; order Passeriformes; family Acanthisittidae; genus Acanthisitta; species Acanthisitta chloris. Next base: position 547 of record NW_008656830.1, on the reverse strand, counting down.
TGCCTCAAATATTCTGTTGTGACAGGAAAGTTGTGATCAGAAGAGAGGGTCCTGCAGAGGTGTTCTGAGCCAACTGCCTTTTCCACCTTGAAATTTCATGTTCAGTGCACCTGAGTCAAGGGAAGGGTCGAGTCCTGGGGGTACTTCACTAGAAGGGGCTTCAGGATCAGCACAAACACACAACTTCTCCCCCCACTCATTTCCTGGAGATCTCTTGTACACTATAACCTAACAAGAGATGGAGATCTCTATTCTGCCATTTAAATACCACTGCTCCTTCAACATCAGCCCATAGACTCGGACTGTACATTCTGAACCGCAGGCGCTTCTTCTCCTCGAGTTAGAAACCGCTTAGGGTCAGCGAGACCAGAAATTAATTCATGCTTTTGGCTCCACGCGTGAGAAACCTGTGACACGTGTGAGGACAGGGAGCAGAAGGAGAGGAGGAAACCTAAGGGAATGAGGAGACCCGAGGGAATGAGGAGACCCGAGGGAATGAGGAGACCCGAGGGAATGAGGAGACCCGAGGCGATGAGGAGACCCGAGG
>NW_008656829.1:1083-1363 GCF_000695815.1 Acanthisitta chloris | reverse complement strand
CGCCCCCGAGTGGTCGGTCCAGCACCGCCCCCTGGCGGCTCCCGGTACCGGGCATGGGACCCAGGGACATCGGGACATGGGAACACCGGGACACAGGGACACAGGGCGCCGGGAAAGGGAACGGGACACCGGGAACAGGTCACACAGCATCAGGAATAGGCACTGGGTGCCAACACCAGCGATGGGCACCAGCAGCGGGGACGGGCACTGGGGCAGAGTCTGGGATGCAGCACAAAAACGTTTATTTTCACTGGAGACTCCCAGCGGTGCTGAGCGGGGC
>NW_008656829.1:0-1058 GCF_000695815.1 Acanthisitta chloris | reverse complement strand
GGAGGGATGCCCAGGGCTCAATCCGTGGGGACACCGTGACATCCCAGTGCTGTCAGCTCCTGGCTCTGTGCTCTAACCCCGAGGGAGAGGGGTGAGCCAGGGGTCCCCGTGCCCAGCCCCAAATCCACCCCCGGTGAGCACGGAGACCCACCAAGGACCATTACTCACCAGGTCTGCGACGTTGGCGCAGGGTCCAGTGGGAAGCTCTGTCAAGATGGAGGACAGGGGTGGGTTTGGGGGTGTGGGAGACATGGCACTGCAGGGGTAAAGGGTCTGGGGGACATGGCACTGCAGGGGTAAAGGGCCTGGGGCACACAGCACTGCCCCAGTAAATGGTCTGAGGGGCATAGCACTGCCCTAGTAAAGGGTCTGGAGGACATGGCACTGCCCTGCCACAGGGGTCTGGGGGACACAGCACTGCCCCAGTAAAGGGTCTGGGGGACACAGCACTCCCCCGGTAAAGGGTCTGGGGGACACAGCACTGCCCTGACACACGGGTCTGGGCCTTACCGGTGGGGTCACACTGTGACTCTGTCCAGCACCGCGCTGCTGGCCTGCAAGACAGAGACAGTGCCACATGGTGGCCAGGACAGTGGGCAGGAGTCTGGGACCCCACACCACAGCCAGTTGGGGGTCCCGAGGTGCCAATCCCACTGGAATTCCCAGTTCTGTGTGCCCACACACCTCTCCAGGCCACCACCACTGCCCCTGCCAGCAGCAGCAGAAGGATGGCTGCGCTGACAGCAACTGGGAGAAGCCAGGGAGGATCTGGAAGGGAGAGAGGGCAGGGGGTCAGTAGGATCGTCACAGGGATCAGCAGCAGGATCAGCTGCCTGGGCTTGGTGCCAGTACCTTGCTGCAGGGTGATGGAGGTGGGCAGGGGTTGGGTGGTTGCAGCGGGACGACAGTCTGGGGACAAACATGCTGGATTTGACTCCACGGCCCCGGCAGGACGACAGTCCCCATCACCCGACCCTGGGAACAAACACGCCGGATCTGGGTCAGCAACGGCAGCCCCGAGAGACCCCCCAGCCCCGGTGCCCTCCTCACCAGTTACC
>NW_008656828.1:0-5933 GCF_000695815.1 Acanthisitta chloris | reverse complement strand
AAGGGAAGGGAAGGGAAGGGAAGATGGCAAGCACACTGTGTTGCACCACCCAGCAACCTGCACCCAGACACAGGTCTCTGGAAGTGGCCATGGAACAAGAAAATTCACATACAGGCACAGGATGGTGGAAAAGAAAAAGGAAAAAAAAGGGAAAAGGAGGGGGAAAAAAGAAAGGAAAGACGCTTGTTTGCTGTCCTACTCTTCCCTGTGGCTAATTTAAATTGAGTCTTACTCCTGCCGTCTGCACTCCGGCAGTACTCCCACAGCACTGACTTTAACAGGAGTGCAGATTGCAGGATCAGGCCCACGGTGTCTTGGAAAAGATGAATAATAATCACTATGTGGAGAAATACTGCAGTTTGCAACTCAAAGAACACTTTAAATCTGCTTAGCAATTTGTAACACCCACAGTAGCACACTGTGTAAAGCTGCAGTTATGAGACAAATCACTTTTCCATGAACCACAGCTCCAGGATGTGCCTGATGGCAGCACACAGGGAGCAGGGAGGGATGGAGGGGAGGGGAACACTGTGCATGAAGTGGTGTGAGAAGCCAAGAGGTTTCCTTTTTCCAGCAGCAGCTGTGTTATCCCTTTCTGGCTATTTTCTGGATCCACAGCAATTAATCCCCATCCAGCCTGACTCCAATGTCCATCCATCTGTGGACGGTCATGCCACCTCTCAGATTGAACCATCTCTCAGTACTGATGACTTTCCTTCAGCAGTAAGCCTGGGAAAAGTAAATTACATGAATTTTTTCAAATTATGGTATTTTTCCCAAGTGCGAATTTCAGTGTTGTTTGTTGAAGTCTGTTCTGGCCACCCAATGTGCTGCCAGTGGTTACCCGACCTCACCTCCACCTGAAACATCCCTCTGCCATGCCAAAGCACAAGAGTGGGGCTATAAAAGCTCATTTTAAGGGCCTTCCTCTTTCTTATTGAAGCCTTTGACATCCTGCTGATCTTCTGGAGGCAAAGTACACCTCCAAATGCAATATGTCCTTGGTTGACTTGGGGCTGTTTCACACTCGCAGGAGGCACAGAGCTGCAAGTCCCAGCCTCAGACAGCACAAACTAGTATAATCAAATGGTGTTTGATCTGCATATGCTGCCAACCTTAGAATCATAGAACCATCAAGGTTGGAGGAGACCTCAAAGATCATCAAGTCCAACCATTAACCTGTCACTGCTGGAACCTCTAAACCCCAAACCAGATCCTCCAGCACCAGATCCAGATGCCTCTTCAACACTTCCAGGGATGGTGACTCCACCCCCTCCCTGGGCAATATCCCAGTGCCTCAACACCACAACAGGGCAACCATTTCTCCTCACATCCAATCTGACTCTGCCCTGGCTCAGCTCAAGGCCATTCCCTCTATCCTCTCCCTGCAGCCCTGGCAGGACACCCATCCCCCACCTCTCTCCAGCCCTGGCAGGAGTTGCAGAGAGCCAGGAGGTCACCCCTGAGCCTCTTCTCCAGGCTGCCCACGCCCAACTCCCTCAGCCCTTGCCCATGTGCTCTAGCCCTTTGCTGCCCTCGTTGCCCTTGGCTGGACTCGCTCCAGTGCCTCAATGGCCTTTGGGCAGTGAGTGCCCAAAGCTGAGCACAGCACTGAGCTGGGACCTCCCCAGTGCTGATGGCTTGTTAGTGAGAGAAGCCTCAGCAAAGAGAGCCAAAATTGAAGAGGTCACACAGCCAAAGACTGAGTCCAGTGTTCAGTCTGCAAAGCAGGTAAAGGTGGTATTTCATGGCAAAATAACCCTGATCCATGGGACTGAAGCCTGATCCCATTCTCCTCAAATGCCAGCTGGCATCTCAGGGGCCCTCTCAAATTTAGGCAGAGGGGTGGAGCAGTAAGGGGAGGTCTCCCTTTCTAGGCTACAGGGAGCAAAGCTGCTCATTCTGGAGTCAGCAAGCCCTGCAGCTGAACACCCATCACTGCCACAGTCACAATGAAAGGTGGATTTAACCCACCCTTGCCAGCTCTGACCCTCTTGTCCCAAAACTCACACACACACCCGGCACAAAGAGACAGCACCAACCCTTCAGTTCTAATTCCATGAGTACCAGATGATGACAAAAAGCACGAGCAGAGGCACCACCTGAATCACACCCACCAGTGACAGGAGGCCATTCACAACAAGTTCTTCACCAAAGGCTTGGGCATGCTGACCTGGCTCTGAAGTGCCACGAGAGCAGAGTGGGCTGCTGAGCACAGATCTGTACTGAGAAAAGGAAAGACCTTGGACATGCTGGAAATAAAAGTGTGGTTTGAGTAGCAGGGAGAAGGAGGACAGTGAGCTATCTTGAAACATCTACACAAAAGTACGATGACATTTAAGCCTGACAAGGCTGGTGAGGAGATCCAGGCAGAGTGGGGAATTAGACAAAAGGACCAGGGTCTCAGTGCAAGCTTTTATCTCATTCCTAGAGAAGGTGTTTGGAGACCTTGAATGAGAAGAAAGGGTAGCAAGATAAACAGAGCAGGCAGCTGAATCCCTCAAGATTTTAAAACAATGATCAAAGGAAAATGCAAAAGAGGAACAAGCCCTCAGAAAGTCAGAGGAAAAAGATTCATAGCTCAGCAGTGGGGATCAGGTATTAGGAGAGGTATTTCAGCTCCTCCAGGGAATCTAGCTTGTCCCACACCAGGACAGCACATTTGTGCTGCAGGGAGAGCACAGGCAGGGCTGAGCACAAACACCAAGTTTCCTTCTGCCTAGATGATTCGAAATGCCACAGACCCTTAGTTAGTGCAAGATCTGGGATGGTGCGGAAGGATGTGCAAAAAAATAAGATACCGTAGGTAAAGGAAAAAAATTTCATGGCTAGAGTGGTTAAATGCTGAAACAGGTCACCTACAGAGGTTGTGCAGCCTTCATCCTTAATGATTCTCAAAGCACAGAGGGAAAGGCCCAGGGTAGCCTGAGTTAATCCTGAAGTTAGTCTTGCTTTGAATGGGGGGTTGGACCAACTGATCTCTGGCAGTTCCTTCCAGCATAAATTGCTCCACGATTCTGTAATTCTACAGTCTGAAACTATCTCAGGGCAATACTTTAAAGCTTTAAGATGTTTGTTTGCTGTACAAGTAACCCAAGCACAGCAATACTTAGGCTTAGAGAACTAGAAGGGATTTTACAGGAAAATACAGGGCATCTGCAGCTCAGCAAAGCTGGAGCTGTTCCTAGAATAACTCTAACAACCAAAGTCAAACTTCCCCAATTTGCTCTCAGACTGGATCACTGTGAATGTGAGGGATTCTACCAGCCAACATTTCCACTGGGCAATGCATGTCTACTTTCAACAGAGCAAAATAGCATCTCTACTTCTTGCAAGCAGTCAGATATTTTTACTTTACATCCCATCTCAAGACAAGTTTTAGTTCTAGGGGTGGGTAGTGATGGGGGAGAAGAAGGAACACTCCATACACTCAGGGTCTCTTTGCTGACTTCATCCTGTCAGCCTCAGGAGAGTGTTTGGCCATAATGTGTTTCAATCAGTCTGCTGGAAGAGTAAGCCCCAGGTCATGACCCATGTAGCCCTAGCTCAGAGCAAAGGCTAGAGAAATAATAACTGAAATAAACCTGGAAAGTGAAAGTGGGAAAGGAAAATCCCATGACACAGGGTAGCCCTCAGTGACACCAGTGGCAACATTTGATTTCAAGCTGATCATGCCTTGCTTGTCAAAGCATGGCCAGGATGCCTTACCTTGCAGCTGTCAGTCACTGAGGACTGAATACCACAAACAGATCACATTGGATCGTTATTTCTTCTGTAGTACCTTAAGGTTTCCCTATAGGATAAGCCCCCTACAGATCCAAATACGTGCACAAAATATACACACTCTCCTCCCCCATCATAGTGACATTTCCAGTCTCTTCTCTCCCTTGACCCACATTTTTGTAGCAGGTGCTTTTAAACGAAGGAAAGAAAATGAGAAGCAGCTGTTTGATGGCTATGGAACAGCCTGAGATGGCAGCAGCAGCCCAGGCTGAGAAGGATTAATGGGTGACATGCACATGAGGAGGTCAGAGGTGACAAATAAATGCAGTTTATCAGAGAGTCACAGAAATAAAGGAATGAATCACATTGCTTGCATCACCACATATGAGGTATAAATAGAGTTAATCAGCACTGAATGAAAGCATATTAACTCAAGGAGAATTATTCATGCACTGCAGGTGTTTTCCCAATCCCTGTCCATGGAAGTAATGAGTGAGAGCAGTAATTGGTGTCCAGCCCATCTCTAGCCAGTAGCTATTGCCCCTTCTGGACTGAATTAATCTTCCAAATTGCTATGCTGCTTTACAACACATATTTCAACATAATGATCTTTTACTTATTATTATTTTTGGTAGCTAGTGAGTTATAGAGATTGATAGCATCCTTTGCAAGAGAAATAATGAACCCAAGGGGAACGAATAATTCATTGAACTTTTGAACTGCCTCCGAGTCACCTCTCTGGGACTTGCAAATTATGATGCATTATTTATTCAGCCCTGGCTGTGCCTCTCTCAGTGTGGTAGGAAGCTTCGGGAGAGTAATAACAACACAGGCCCTGTACACTTTCCCTGAACACTGGCTAGAGAGAGCCTGCTACTAATTTGCCTTTCAATAGGGACTGTATTTTTCCTTTGTAGCCACTTTTTAAAACAGCAATTTCTATGTGTCAGGTTACCAGTGCAGCCTCAAGAGTTTCCCTCACTCTTGGTCAGCTGAGCTGCTGCTTCCCTGCTGTGTTTTGGTGCCCTGTGTTTGGGAGCTTCACAGACCCTTCTGACCTCTCTGGGCCATATATCTCCCACAAACTTTAGCAATACAAAGACTGATCCACCAATAAGTGGGTGTAGCTCCTCTGGGTCCAGATCTTCCCCTACAAAATGTTGAGCTCTGTAGGCAGATTCAGAAAAGTGCTTAAACAGAGGCTTAACACAAGCATGGGCTCACCTTCCTCGGGAGTTTATAGCTCAAAGAATCATCCCTGGGCAAGTTTGAACCCCATTTATTTCCCAGCAAAGGGGACCCTCAATTAAAAAAGGACATTGAGGCACTGGAGCAAGTCCAGCCAAGGGCAACAAGGCTCAGAAAAGGTCTAGAAAACATGTTGCATGAGGAAGGGCCAAGGGAGTTGGGCTTGTTTAGACTTGAGAAGAGGCTCAGGGGTGACCTCCTGGCTCTCTGCAACTCCCTGCCAGGGCTGCAGGGAGAGGATAGAGGGAATGGCCTTGAGCTGAGCCAGGGCAGAGTCAGATTGGATGTGAGGAGAAATGTTTTCCCTGTTGTGGTGTTGAGGCCCTGGGATATTGCCCAGGGAGGTGGTGCAGTCACCATCCCTGGAGGTGTTGAAGAGGCATCTGGATCTGACACTGGAGGATCTGGTTTCGGGGTTAGAGGTTCCAGCAGTGACAGGTTAATGATTGGACTGGATGATCTTAGAGGTCTCCTCCAACCTTGATGGTTCTATGATTCTCTTCTGTGAAGTGACAAGATGAAGACTTCAGCAGGTGCTAGGAAAGCAGCTTTAATTGGCACCATCAGTGCTCAGCTTACTCATCCTCATCCTCCCTCCACTCCGCCAGGCAGAGGGAAGATGCTGTAGGGTGGCTGACAGGACCATCCCCAACACTTTGGCCCCGCGCTGGGAGTGGAGCCAGGCACTGGGGGCTGAGATCACATCCCTTAGCGATGGCAAAGCCCATTTCTCTCAACACCTAAAGCAGAGCAGCAGGCGCAAGAGGGGAGAGCACTAGGCATCCACGTGTCCCTTATATCAGGTTTAGCTTTTGACAGCAATCATTCCCTGGAAAATCTATTCCGTGGGTAGCCACACATGTAAATATATCGCTCACCCTTTGGGAGACATCCCCAGCGGCGCAGGTGGAGCCGGGTGCGCCCGCGGAGCCTCCGGAGCATCCTCCCCGCGGCTCAGCCGT
>NW_008656827.1:0-845 GCF_000695815.1 Acanthisitta chloris | reverse complement strand
AATCAGCAGGTTTGGGGCCCAAAATCAACAGGTTTATACAGGTTTAGTCCTAAAATCAAGTTTAGCTCCAAAATCAACAGGTTTAACTCCAAAACAGCCCAAAAATCCCCAGGTTTAGTCCCAAAATCAACAGATTTAGCCCCAAAATCAACAGGTTTATCTCCAAAACAGCCCAAAAATCAACAGGTTTATCCCCAAAAATCAACAGATTTATCCCCAAAATCAACAGGTTTATCCCCAAAATCAACAGGTTTAGCTGCAAAACGGCCCAAAAAACAAAAAAAATGAACAAAAATAAACAGATTTAGCTCCAAAACAGCCCAAAAATCAACAGGTTTAGTCCCAAAATCAACAGGTTTAGTCCTAAAATCAAGTTTAGCTCCAAAATCAACAGGTTTAACTCCAAAACAGCCCAAAAATCCCCAGGTTTAGTCCCAAAATCAACAGATTTAGTCCCAAAATCAACAGGTTCAGCTGCAAAACAGACCAAAAATCAACAAGTTTAGTCCCAAAATCAACAGGTTTAGTCCTAAAATCAAGTTTAGCTCCAAAATCAACAGGTTTAACTCCAAAACAGCCCAAAAATCCCCAGGTTTAGTCCCAAAATCAACAGATTTAGTCCCAAAATCAACAGGTTCAGCTGCAAAACAGACCAAAAATCAACAAGTTTAGTCCCAAAATCAACAGGTTTAGTCCTAAAATCAAGTTTAGCTCCAAAATCAACAGGTTTAACTCCAAAACAGCCCAAAAATCCCCAGGTTTAGTCCCAAAATCAACAGATTTAGTCCCAAAATCAACAGGTTCAGCTGCAAAACAGACCAAAAATCAACAAGTTTAGTCCCAAA
>NW_008656826.1:16516-20850 GCF_000695815.1 Acanthisitta chloris | reverse complement strand
TCACCTCCCTGGTCCTGTTGACCCTGCAGATACTCAGTCCTTCCCAGACTGCATGTTTACTTCTAGCTGAACTGGTAACCCAATTGCAGAGTAGAGGTTTTTTATCATGGAGTGCTTGCAAAATATCCATTTTGCTTTGAATTCACGTCACTTGTTTTGCAAGAAATTTCTCAAAGCATTTAGAATCCTAGGATAATTTATGCTGGACAGGACCTATGGAGGGCATTTGGTCTAATCCTACTCAAAGCATTTGTCACAGTGGACCAAATCTGTAGGTTCCTTCCAACTGGAACGGTTCTGTTGTGTTCCATTCTGTTCAAATTCCACCCTTAGACTCCAGCAGAAGGCTGCCACTTAAGCTAGTCCACAAATACGACCCATATTTTTCCTAATCCTATGATTATAATAAATTATAATAAATTATGAAATAAATCCACCACAATTTCAGTGTTTTCTTCCATGTGTAGTAATGTCGAGGGGCTTTATTAACAAAAGCTGCGTAAGCAGAGGTTTGAATCTGAAGGTTCATTTGATTTCTGCACCTCACTGCTTCCTTGCTGAGTGCTCAGGATCTGCCAGTGTAGGCATTATGTGATGCTCTGCTTGTCCCCAAAGCCGTCAGTCAAGACAGAGTCTGGGCTGGGAAATGGTTAGAGCCCGAATAAATATTAGCAGGATAGTGTGGACCGTGACCATTTCCCTCCCACTCTCACCTTCATCCTCCTACACACATGATGCTGCTGCCTCAGCACAGAGTAATGCTACAGAGGAGCTGAGGAGCTTCTCTCCCATCCACACACATCTAATAGGACATGGTGCTTTTGATGGGCGACCTTTCCCTGGATGCAGCTTGTGTATGTGCTGGAGTCAGGTGACATTTTTTAACAATAAACCCACTGAATTACAATTCAGGGAGAATTTACTTGAACATTTACATAATGTAGCTAGGGGAGACTTTTCATGGCTTCCCCTTGTGCATAAGGGAGAAAAAAATAACAGGAGGAAAATTAAGTAACAGCCTAATTGGCTTTTATAACAGTCTATGGGGAGAAATGCAGGCTGGATGTCTGCCTAGCTACGACGCTTGGTATGTGCTGTAACCATGGGAGGCAATATTACAGGCATGACAGGACAATGATTTGGTTTTTCAGCACCGAAGATCTGAAAAATGAAATGCCTCCAACTGGGGGGGTTGTTTTCCGCTTGGGGAAGACCTGTCATGCTGGTTTGGGGGACTGTAGGTCAGGCTTCTGTTGGAGAAAAAAAAGGAGGATCTGGTCTGCCAGTGCACCAGCTCAAACATGGGTCATGGCCATTGGGGTGAATGGGATCTGCCTCTTCCACCAACACCCTCATTTCAATCAAGGAGCAGCTTGCAGTGAACTGGGTAACTGAGAGCACAGTGAGGCTAGGCCTGATGAGCTTTATGCCTGTTGAAGAATGGCTAAGAGAACAGGGGCACAGCTCCCAGAGAGCATTGTGCGAGCAAGAGTCGAGCAAGACACTATGGGAACTCTGAGCAGAAGTAGGCCTCAGGAATTTAGCTTCTCTGCACTAGAATTTATTTTCTCAGCATAATGTTGCAGCCGAAGGACAAGCTATCTGGGAAAAGTCAGCAATGCTGCAAGCCCAAGGATAAACTATCCGGGAAAACAAAGAAGAATTCTCCAGAGAATAAAGGAGACTTCTTCACAGCTGCAACCGCAAGCAGAAAAAGTATATAAATGTAACTTTTAGAGCTTAGGTAATGCTGTTAGGTAATGCTAAGTAATGAATAGACACATTTATCGTGTACTGTGTAAGAGAAGAACCGAGCTAACAATAAAGTTGGAGCTTGCTTTATCACTCACACTGAGTCAGCTGCTTGCTTCCCTGCGTGGAATTTCCCTGCATATGCCTTCTGCTCCTTCTGCTCCCACTGCTCCCCTGGATACATGGCCCAGGCACCTGCTCCCTTTCTCCAGAGGCAAGGAAGATGGCACAGCAACAGACTCGTGTTGGTTCAGTTCCCACTGCCTCAAAACTGCTGCGTTTTGGGATGGTACCAGTAGCAGAGACCTGCAAGGAAGATATTGATGGTTCATTTTTATTTAATTTTTTTCTTTAATCAAAGCACCGGTTAAATCAATGTCAATTACATGAAAACATTCAAGTTTCAGGACTAATCACTTTCTCTCACCCTCCTTCATTTCCCAGGTACCTCAGGGAGAACTCCATTGATTACCTGTTCTCCTCAGCAGCAAACACTGCTTGAGATCAAGGCCAGCAATGTGAGGGAAATGCCTCTTTTCCACAGCTGAACCAGAGACAGAGGCAGTAAGCCCCAGGAGTGATGCCATCACCTGCCACCACTTTCCAGCCCAAAGCCATTTGCCAAAACTGGGGGTCTTTCCTCTCCAAAGGCTCCCTAACATGTTCTAATTCCCTCTTAAACTGTGGCTAAATGACTGATCTAAGATGCCATAGGGTAAGCTAGAAGGGGTTTGGAAAGACCTTTGATCGTCTCTTCCCAGAATGTCTGAAAATGGAAAAATGCTGTCCTTTTGCCTACAGCATGGATGCTGCTCTCTGCCAGCACCACAAGCCCCAGCAAAGCCCTCTCCTCCCTGCCCAGCAGCACCACTCTCCTAACATCCTGAAAAAGTGGTTCTGAGAACTCACAGGCATCACATCTCCAGGATTTTTATTGAGGTACTCTGGCTTCACTCCACCGTGTCTTATGACATAGGACAAAGCCATCAATCAACTGTGTGCCCCCCTCTCCCTTGCTGCTGCAGATAGTGAGTGCAACCCTCTACGAGCCTCACTGATATCTGTCCTTTGGTGCAATGCTTTGTGGCTCCAAGCAGAGGAAGCAAGTACAACCAAGGTGCTGATCATACACTGCCTTGGATGTCTTTGGCTGTCATTGACCTCACTGTCTTAGGCATGAGTATGGTTCAATAAACGTGTGTCATATAGGACTGATCACACAACACTATTTTTTAGCTTTGCTTTTAGAATAAGGCTACAAGAATCAGACTAAAAAGAAAGTAATTTTCGCCATTATTAGCTTTGTTATCCAACAGAAAAGGCTTCCACATTGTTCAGAAATGGTGAATTAATTCCAAACCAGAAGTGGAACTATTGGAAAAAAGCAGACAACACCATTAGGGCTTAACCTGGAAAACCAACTTGTGTTTAAGTCTACCTTTCAAGGACAGGAGGCTAAAATAAAACACGTGTCCTATTACAGGTGTATTTATAGGCCAAGCCAAAGCAGCTGTGACTGCAAATCACACCATGTAAACAACCCCTCGGATTCCTCAATCAATACTGCTGAGAGCAATGCCTGTAACGTATTCAGGACAGCAAGAGCACATTTGCATGCAAGTACCAGACCTAGTCTTCTTAAAAACAACCTAAACCAGCAGCAAGCAAATGCCTCGGTAGGATTTTACCGTAACTATGGCTGCAGTGATTTTCTTTTTTTTTTTTAAAGCAGATCTCTTTGCTTCTCGGTAAGAAGCGACTTGGAACCTTTACCTGCAAATGCTGCACAGCCATTGAAGCGAGTGCCTCGCGCATCGCTTTTTTAAGGTTTGATCATCTCGGCAGAACGCAGGGGTTGGACGCGCCCGGTTTCCCACGGTCCCGCCCGTACTGCTGCTCGTCTGCTCCGGAGGATGCTCGGGAGCCGCAGCCTCCTCCTGCTGCTGCCGCTGCGCTGCTGGCCGCGGATCGCTGCCCGCCGGGGCACAGGTACCCCCGCCCGGAGCATGGGGAGGAGGGAACGGCAGGAGCTGCCCCGCAGGGGGTCCCCCTCCCCGCTGTCCTCTAGCCGCTTAGAAAGGGCGATGTTAGCACGCTGCAGGCTTTTCTTTCCATCTGCAGGCCGAGCTGTAGGGTTTTGGTTGAGCTCTAATTTTCACATTCATTCTTCCCTCCCAGTCTCACCTCTGCATTGCAGGAGATGAGTGCAGGCAGCGTTCAGCACTCGGGAGCTGATTGTTTTTTCAAGGATCCTGTGCTGATGGGAGGTAAACAGAGGGGTAGCTCCCCTCCTCAGACTTTTTGATTAGGAAGGAATTTAGTGGTTTTACTCATGGCTTTTCAGCCAATCGATTAATTCTTTGCCAACCTCCTACCACCATCAATGTTCTGCATGGTGCATACAGACTCACAGGGGCATTGCTGCAGGTTTGCACCATGATGGGTGACTTCTGTTCTGCTGTTGTGTGTCCTCAGCCATGGCCCCATTTCTCTTGGTCTGTAGATGTTGCTTCCTTCCAGTGCTCCTTCTTAGTAACACTTTTCACTGGGGCCTGTGAAAGCTGCTAGTCTTCAACAGCACG
>NW_008656826.1:0-16395 GCF_000695815.1 Acanthisitta chloris | reverse complement strand
GAATGCAGCTGGAGCACCAGCAGACCAGGAATTATCCCAAGCCAGAACAGAGGGCTGTGGCACAGTGGAGTCGTAGATGCCTGTTTCCATTCCAAGCCTTCCCAAGCTGCTGGAGCTGCTCTCCAGATGTAGCACACCAAATGGAAAGTAAATGCAAAGTCCTGCACTCACCCCTGCTCATGTGCCTGAGCTGCCCTCTGTGCTATCTCTACCCAGAGAAACTTTGGGAGAACTGAGGTGATGATGGAAAGTACCAATGGAGTCTAAGTTAAAATGTTTTTTAAAATAATACGTATTTTCTTTCTATATCTAACTGAAGACATCGGCTCTCTGACTAAACAAGCTGAAGCAGCTGTTGCTACAGACTGGAAAAAAAAATTGACTCCAGAGCAATTCTATGTCACAAGACAAAAAGGAACTGAACCGGTAAGCAAAAGTGCTGTGCTAATGCTGTCCAAGGGTAAGGCACCTCCTGTGCCTGCTGGGCAGAGAAAAACCTGCTCTGGGGAGCTATCACCACTCAGTTGCTTCACAGGATTTCCCCTGTCTTCCTATGGGTGAAAGTTAGACTTAACATACTGTCTGGGGTGGGTTTTGTTCTGACCCAGATTGGTTTGAAGATGAAAAAACATTCTGCATTCTTTTCATATTTTGTTGGGGGGGATTTTCTTGCTGCCAGCTCAGCTGTCTGTGTCGCAGTAGTGGAGGCCTCTCCAGAGGGGAAGGAGAATATGTTTTTGTCCTGTAGTCTTCTTTTTTTTGGCCATATGTATATCAGCCATGGAAATACTATAAATAGCACTCCATTCAGGGTATGGGTTATCCCTCATGTGCCAGTTTCCTCTTGTGCCAATTCCTTATGTGCCATGGGTTATCCCTCATGTCCACCCACATTGTCCTCATGCTTTTCTTCCTTCTGTGATGGAGGTCATGCAGCATTGTGAGTGCAGAGCTGGCATCCTCAGCCCAGAGCCAGGACTTCTGCATGCATGGAGCACATACCATGGGGATTAAACTGTGCCCAACTCTGGACCACGCAGGGAGGAGGAGAGTCCCTTTGTAGAGCCACTTTCAAGTTGTGGCCCTCCATAGCAGAGCCCTGGTCTTTGAGATCCTGCACATTTCACCAGTTTCTCAGAGGTCACGACTCCATTCCTGGTACCTGGATGATTTATATACCTGACTAGTCTCAAAGTTTCCAGGGGTAGGGGGTAGTCTTCACTGTTAATCCATAGGCATCCTCCCCTTCATTTCTTTGGGCTGCTAATGCTGCTAATGTTTGTTCTTCAAAGCCCCCCTGTGAAGCCTTCTTTTTATGGTTTTTCTCCTGTTTTGAATCTGATTCCTACATGCTTGTTCCAGATGGTGAGCTTTTAAAGACCTGCATTATTAACTCCTCTTTTTTCTTTCCTATTTTAAAAGCCATTTAGTGGGATCTACCTGAATAACACAGAATCTGGAATATACTACTGTGTGTGCTGCAATGCCCCACTCTTCAGGTAACATCCTTTGGATTTCCAGCATTCTTAACATGTCCCAAATGTGTCAGGAGGAGCAGTGTCTTTTAATGAGAGGAATGGAAAGTATTAGTCAGAGAACAATCCCTTGGTGTCAGAGTGCTATGGATAAGAATTCCAGGATACCTGTGGTGATATAGCTACATGGTACACCTTTTCCTTGAGCATATGAGGGTCTCAGGTGGCCAACAGACAGTTGCTGTGTTAGGGTCTGTCTGTTTCTCCTGCCACACACTGTTCTCTTTGGTTGGGAATAATTCTCTGTTTAAGAGGTGCCTAAGCCACAAGCTGCCACAAAATACATGTATTTATGCATGAGTATCACTGTGTGTTTGCTCAGTTCTTGTGCTCCTCCATAGTCATCTTATGGCACTCATGCTCCTGGGCTAGAGAAGCCTTTGGTGTGTCTTGCTCTAGCTGTTGTGATGTTCTTATTGCTGGGTCCCTCACATTGAAGCTGAGACCTCCTCTTCACCTCCACCCCCTCCTTGTTCCCTGAATTAAATTCCACTATTCTTGCCTTTTTGGTTACATCTACTTTTTAAAACCTGACTGCAAACAACAGCATGTTAACCTCTGTGCTCTTTACAATACTATATATTTTGCAACTTCATTAAAGTCTAAGTAAAAGGAAATAGAGTGCCTTGTAGTAAGATGTGCAGAGGGTGTTCTGTTTTCTGTAACTGAATCAGAAAAGACAGTTTCTCATATTTTTGGTCTAGAAAATAGCCCTTATTTATTCCCAACTGAGAGTTCAATGAAATGCAGCGGATATGCCCATGTTTATGAAGATTTTTAAAGGTTGCATCACAGATCAGAACTTCAGATGGGGAGCTGAGGAACAAGAGGTCTGGATAGTAAGAAAGGGGACAAAATGTGGTGGCTGTATTGAAAAAAACAAGCCTAAACTAAGCAATTAAGTGGTAAAAATGGAGGCTAATAGTTGTGAACAGTTAGCTTTCCTTTGGTCAAGTAGAGAAAACTGTTGTTATGTCAATATGCATTTGCTTAAATGCATCTTTTTCTGTAGAGGTTTGCTAATAAACACTTTTAAATAAATTTATTTCCAAAGTTAGCTCAGCATTACAAAATATTCTGAAGACAAATACAAAACCTAAATATACCTCTGGAAAATTCAAATAAACTAGACGCATTTCAAATTACTAAGCTGTGGAAGAGTTCCTTCAATTCCTTCAATTTTTCCTTCAATTTAGGCATCTTTTATATTAGACAATAGATATGGAGAGACAAACACTGGAGGGAATTGCTTCTGCTGCTAAACTAGTAAAAAACAATATAACCAAACAGGCAGACTCCTTTTTGCACTATCCAACTCTCAGAGAATATAGTCACTTTTGTTTAAAGCACAAGATAGTGCTGAGCCTTGCAGACAACAAAAGAAAAAAAGAACTTTCAGGGGAAAAAAGGCTCCATGTAAGAAGATTGGAAACTATTAAATGTGCACAAACATCTGAAAATGCATTTTCCATGGATGTAATATGTTGTGGAGAACACTAACAATGTGGGGGAGGTGGGGAATTATTATTGGATAAGAGATTCATTCATCATATTTATTTCCTAGGCCATTAGAACTGTCCTTTCTTTTTCAAATACATTAGATCATTAGCTACAGGTAAACAAGAAGTATTTCCTCCTTTCTTTGAAACATGTGTGTATACATTTATACCAGAATTTATTACCTTCTGCTACCAAATATTCATTTGAAAGAGTTGGAAATACATGGAACAAACCCCTAACCTTTATAGATAGCAAATTGTGGTGCTTAATGAAATTTCAGACCTTCATCAAACCATAAACCTACAGCTGAGATTCATACAGCAAAAAGCACTTTTTAGAATTATCTGGATTCCATCTAGGACTGAAATAGGGATCAAAGTAAATGACATGTGCTGGAGGAATGGTGTGTCGAAGGCTAATCTGATGCACATGTTTAGGCAAAGTCCATTTATCCATAAATTAAGTGGTGAAATACTTCAAAGGACAAATATTATCTTGAACAGCAATATTTTTGGGTACTAAAATGTTTCTATTAGGGAATCTAAGTGATATTACTGTTAGAAAAACCACACAGAGACCATTTCTATTGAGAGCTGGTTTACCAGCTCAAATTATTGTTCCTTTAGCAGTGGAAAACATCTACAATAAACTTAAGTATTGTGAGTGGCATGTAAGGGACAGAGTCAGTCAGGGTCAGATGCCAAACCCACATAGCATTAAAGACCTTCCTTGGCTCTACAGGGTTTCAGAGAGGATCTTTGTATCTATCTATATATGAATAAGCAGAAGGATCCCTGTGTCAAAAAATGAAGAGTTCTGACAAAAAAAAGAAACAGGACAAATATATGTAAGGGAAACTCAGGCACTCATGCTCTCCCAGGGTACTGGGGACTCTGGCTACTAGGCACTGTGTTTGTGTGGTTTTGTAGCAGGGAAAGCAGGGAGCCCTTTCTGGCTGGAAAGAAATAGGTCTGGAGCCCTAAGGACCTTCATGTACAAACATAGAGTCCACAAACTGCATTTGCTTTGGTGCAGCCTGGTTCTGTGCTGTGTCCTATTTCTCTCCAGTTTTATGGAGAGAAGGAGGAAGGAGAGCATATCTTATGGATATTTGTGCTTTGATGTAAAGGACTAAGCAACAGCCCATGCAAAAACCAGCCTTTAGTCATTCTGTGCTTGCAAATCCTCTTGTGCTTCCACAGTTGCATTTCTCAGAGACAGCCCTTTACAGATAATTATGAAACACACGCTGAAGCATGCACTGTTCTTTGGGTTGGAATTTTTAAGCTTTATGCCTAGATTGTTTGTCTTGTCTTTCTAAAGGGCACTGTGAGTAAAATACTCAGATTTTTCTTCACCGTGTTAATATCCCACCAAAATACACATGATACGTATACTAGATATTTCGGTTTACATTCTGTATCAACTAACAGACTCGATCAGATGCTACTGGTGTTGATTTCTCCATCCACCACTAGATGACAGTAAGAGCATTGGGTTTGTGAAACGGATAAAACATGGGAAATCGGTGGGGAAACAGCGGTGATGAATCTCCAGACCACTTACCCGAGTAGTATGTGAGTCTGTTTATTTCTTGCTCCACCTCACAGTAGGTCCTTCTTCCATAGGAGAAAGTCTCTATTGCTATCAAAGCTTGCACAATTTTAAATACAATGGATTATCTCATTTCTACGTGCCAAATCCCAAAAATATTTTTGGATCATATTTTTCAATATGCTCTAGGTTTTAATATGCAGCTAAAGAGTGTTGGTAATCTTGGATGTTAGCAGGAGACACCCAAAAGTTGACAATCTGTTTCTGATGGCTGTGATTATCTCTTGGGAAAAGTAGGTCTTTGCACTGTGAGGATTTGTCATTGGTTGATTGATGGTTTGAGCAAGGCTCTGTTTGATTTTCCAAACCATCTTGATGGCTGACTGCAAGCCAAAGCCATCATCATCAGGCATGAGACTGGTCTGATGGGCCAAGGCAGCCTTTGTCCATTCTTCTTTTCTTTTTGTAAACTCTCTTCTTTGAGATTGTGCTGTATTGGGCCAGGCTTCCAACTGCAGCTGTGTAGGTGTAACTCAGCTAAGCACTATGCTCAGTTGTCAGAAAAACCCTTTCCTAAGCTTCATGAAATGCCAACCTCTCACTGAAATAGAAACAGTGAGGCAGAATCTCCTGTTGTGGGCTGATCAAGACTTCCCTTTGGAAAAGAGCTTCCAGCACAGTTTGATGCCAGTGAGAAAACTTTTACTGTGCCAAATATTATTAATAGTAGTACAAGACAGGGATGAGGAAAAAAAGCCAATGTTCTTAATATCATCAGACTTTTTGTAACATCTCTGTTAGTAATTAACAAGAAGATCTGGTTTCCACTATAGCTCAGAAAAGAAGTACAATTCGGGGACTGGATGGCCATCATTTTCTGAGGCTTATGGTACTTGTGGCAGAGATGAAAGTAATACCAATATCATGAGACGACCGGATAACTCATTGGGAGCAACTAGAACTGAAGTTGTCTGCAAGCAGGTATGTTTATTTTGGAGACAATACACAAAGACACAAATCTTGACAAAAAGGTTTCCTTTGGGCCCATGAATGAATCTACCTAAATATAGCAGTGCATATTTCAGGATCACTGGAACCATTGTGTCTCACTTCTTAGTATGAAACACATAATAGAGTATCAAAATGGGCAGTCAGTTTGGGATGAAGAAAAGTATGTGACTGGGGAAAGCAGTTGTGTGAGTATAGCTTAGGGCTGGAGTTTAAACGGAAAATTTACTCAAAGGACCTCAGGGTGGTGACAACAGACAGTAGAAGGGACTCTGAGATAGGTTCCATGCATTTGGCCCATCACAGGGACAGTTCTTCCTAGTTCAGTCCTGCTAAATATTTGCTGAAGCTGTTCTTAAAATAACCAGTGATAGAGAACCACAGCCTTGCTAGGTAAGGATTTGTAACCTGTATGTTTTCCTGCTGTTGGTTAGACACTGGGGAAAGCACTGTTTGCTTTGCAGCCAGTGAAGCTTATTACCATTTGCCCTGTATGGTGATGGCTGTGCCCTGCATCTCTGCAGCTATTTTCTGTGGTCTCTCTTGTTTCACAGAAGCCACCCTTCCATTTTTATAGCTATTTTAACTCTCTCAATCACCTCTTTTCTAGACTAGAAAGATCCAGTTCTTTCAACTGTTCCTTTTTATGCAGTGATTTTTAGTGTGCTGATTGTCCTGTTGCTCTATTTTGCATTCTATTCAATTGACTGTTCTCCTTCCTGAAGTACAGTGCAGAGGTGGACATAGTGCTGCAGTTGGGTCCAGCCTGCATCAGAGGTTAGATGTGTTATAGATGGTGTTCCTGTCCTTACACCTATACCTTTCCATAGCCCGTGACACATACTTGTTTTGGGACCTGCTCTAGCCCCCAGGTCCTTTTCTGAAGAACTGTCACCTCAACCATTTCTTCCCAACCCTAATTCTGTTTATTACTTTTGCTAAGGTATAAAAGTATGCAATTGAGTTTAATGAATTGCATCTTGGGTTTGTTTTTTTGGCTGGTTTTGCCTGTGTGTGTCTGTTTTTCCAGACTGTTAAGATTGTTTCTGCTGTCCTTCAGTGTGCTTGCAGCCCCTTCTAGCAGGGTTAGGTACAACTGCAAGTGTAACAACCATTCACTGTAGTCCATTATCTTGGTAGAGTTCACGTTTGCAACAATATCCAACAAGCACCTTTCAAGAATGCCAGCTGCAGACAACCTTCCAATTTATAATGATAGCTATAGTGAGGCTAATTTTTTCACACCAGTAACTTGGGGGGGAGAGGGAAATCTTCAGTTGATCTGTAGGAAAGACCTACAGTGACTGTCTTAATTAACTTGAAATGTTAATAATATATTGAGATGTTTAGATCCTGTCATTTATTTCCTATACTTTCTGATGTTGGTACCTTTTGACTTCCTCTTCTGGGCTCTGCTTGTTTGGTGGTAGATATTTGCCCACTGGCCAGAGGTGATAACTCCAGGATGTATTACTAGTCTCTCCCCAAGACTCCACCACCCACACAACTCAACAGTGAATTAATCATACAAATTTCTTAATTCAGGATAGTACAGTAGGTACCAGCATGATGTTGGTCATAATTGCAATGGTAATAATGATTTCTGGTCACCAGTGGTATTCCCCAGGGCTCAGTATTGGGCCCAGTCCTGTTTAATATCTTTATTAATGCTCTGGATGAGGGTATCGAGGGCACCCTCCATAAGTTCACAGATGGCACCAAGTTGGGTGGGAGTGTTGGTATTCTGGAGGGTAAGAAGGCTCTACAGAGGGATCTGAACAGGCTGAATCAATGACAAGAGGCAAATAGTATGATGTTCACCAAGTCCAAGTACCAGGTCCTGCCCTTGTGTCACAACAACCCCAGGGAGTGCTTCAGGCTGGGGGAAGAGCAGCTGGAAAGCTGCCTGGTGAAAAAGGACCTGGGGGTGTTGGTCAACAGCAGCTGAACCTGAGCCAGCAGGATGCTCAGGTAGCCCAGAGGAAACGGTCTCAAGCTGCACCATGGGAGGTTTAGGTTGGACATCAGAAGGAATTTCTTCATGGAAAGGGTTGTTAAGCATTGGGATGGACTGCCCAGTGAGGTGGTGGAGTTACCATCCCTGGAGGTGTTCAGGAAATCACTGGTCGTGGCACTTAGTGCCATAGTCTAGTTGACAAGGTGGTGATCAGTCAAAGGTTGGACTTGATGATCTGAGAGGTCTTCTCCAACCTAAATGATTCTCTGATTCTGCAATAATGCAATAATAAAATGGTAATAATTTCTGTTGCAGTGTGATGCCCATCCAGGCCATGTGTTTGATGATGGTCCCACACCTTCTGGGCAGAGGTTTTGTATCAACAGTGTTTCATTAAACTTCAAAGCAGGCTCTGATCAATGAGAAGTGGATCTCTGTGGCTTACAGAACATCCTTTCTCTGCTCATACAGTACACTTGTGAAAAACTCTTATGCTTTTAATATATAACTCAAATTTTAGTATTTATTCCAGTGACTTTGTTTTCCAGTTATTTTCAATGTTGATAAAATACATATTTTTGCCATAACTCTTTGGCTATCAGCCTTTTCATGGTTAGTGTGATGCGTTCATCTGCTTATTCTGTTTTTTTAATTAAAAAAAGATCTGTGCAATAGTTCACATTCATGACTGTCATCAGTAACTGTACTGAGGCTGCTGAAATGAGGTGCTCTCCTGATCCTGACTGCCTATGCTGAATGGTAGTTGTGGCATCCAGGAACACAGATGTACATGGCTGATCATGACAGAGCTTTTATTTCTGTAAAATCATCATATCCCTCTAAAGGGAAGCAAAAATAACATGAATCTTCAAATAAGGTTTGAGGGGGGGTTTTATCCCCTCATGTAAGAGACCTTTATCTGAGCCAAGTGACTTTTCCATGAACCCATAAAAGCAAAGTCCCAAAGAAGGGCCTAATTAAAAATACTCCAGGCAACAGAACCAGTGGAGACACAGAGTTTTTCTTCTTTTAAATCAGGATTTTGATTCTGTGTCCAATAGCAGAGCTGAAATAGGGTTTACTTCAGGAACTTCCTCTTACAGCAATAATATGATACTCATGTAACAATATGTGCAATTTTACCAGACTTCTGTTACCACTTGTATATTTTAGAATCTGAAAATAAAAATGAATGTGAAATTTACTGTTTTGGGGGGGGAAAATCAGCATCAAAAAAACATGTTCAGTAAAGTTCTGCTTCTGTTGAAAACATGTCTTCCTATTCTTCTTATAAACCAAGTTTATAAATACTTCTGTATTCTCCCAAGCATTGTCATTATGGTTTGTTCCAACAGAAAAATAAATCCTGTGTTTGTTAAATTGAGCTTTCCTGCTTTCACATTTTTTTCCAGAGAAAATAGTCTCTGAGTCAGAACATCAGCTTCGCTAAACTGGCTGGGTTTAAATGCTTCCCTGCTGAGAGTTACTAGGCAACATCTCATTTGGCTTTACCTATAACAGACTGTTTCCATTCTCTCCACTTTGGTTGCCTCAGTAATAAAAAGGGTGTGTTCATTTACTAGTAGTCTTAAAACTGTCTAATGTCTTCAGAAAATGGACCTCTATTGCACTGAATTTACTTTCATCCCTTCTGTCTTGGAGCTCTGCAGTTTATCATTCTCCTGTGCTTTCTACAGGAGAACTACAATTCCATAACTTTTAAAAAATATCATAAACAACAGTGATCACTACAGCCAACCTAAACCAGAACAGCACAAAGGCCACCAGAGGTGTAAAGCAGAATGAATGAAGCAGATGCTGCTACAGTATATGTAGTGTCATAGATGGTGACAGTCATGTTGTCATCAGAGGTGGCTGTGAGCAGTGACAGCCTCCTGCTTGCTGTGCCTGTGCTGCATCATGCTCTGCCACGAAGGGAAGCCCTTGCACCACCAACTGCCATCTCCTGCCTGCTCCCACCAGGCTGTATGGGTCCAACCCGCTCAGGTCTCTGCTCTCAAGAGTCTTCACAGGTTGTACAGATGTCACTGTCTTTGTACACTCTGTGCCCTTCCATCCTGATATACTTTCATCCACCGTTTGTTTGCTTTTCTTCGAATCTATTGCACAGCTGCTGGAAAGGGTATGTGGCCTTTAAAGACATTCTTTAGTCACACAGTCCTCTCCTCTGTCCTTTCACAATAGGAGAGGGTTCTCTCAGAAAGGAGGAAGGTCTTCCCAGCTAGACTCCTGTGTTCAGCCAGGTGCTGGTGGAGAAGCCAGCACCTCCCTTAGTACAGTGCCTTTTGGCTGAGGTACCAAATGGAAATGCTCCTCATTTCTGTAAATGGCAGAAAGTAGAAGAGAGCTGACAAAATACCTGGTTTTTGCCTACCCCCAGAGATACCAGGTCTCACTGACACTTTTTGCAGATGAAAGTGCCACACAAACAAAATAGACCATGGAGTTGACAAAACAAGTATCCACACAGACTATGCTCAGTTTAGTACCTTGGATGTACATGGGTGGTGGAGGTCAACTGTTAGTGAACTGCTAAGTTAGTTGATATTACTGACAGAGGAGGTTTGCCTGAGCAGAGAGTCCATTTATTTTAGTGCCTCCTCACTCATACAGCAGGATGACTTGAGGAAAGAGTCTGGTAAGGCTTAGCTGGTGTAGTATTACAGATACATAATCACGTGAACAGACCCATATCTTCAAGAACAGCACCTGACCTGCACTACCTTGATATGTCACCAAGCAAACAGCATAAACCTCCTAAGAAACCAGACACTGAGCTAAGCAACCATGTTCTGCTTCAAATGAAATAGGGAGAAAGTGGAAAGTTTGGCTTTGACTGTGCATGTAAAATCAGAGTAAATGAAATAGGGAGAAAGTGGAAAGTTCGTCTTTGACCGTGCATGTAAAATCAGAGCAATGGCACATCATCTCTCAGTGTGTTGTGAACTCCTTGACATCCAGGACCTGTAACCATAAGCTCTTTGGGCAGTGCATTTCATTATTTCCTGTGTCTGTGGTACCAACCACACTAGGACATATCCCAGCAAAAGGTCCAAAGTGCTATAAGATCATGAATAATAAAGCCCAATAATAATGAAAGGCACTATTAAAATGTATCATAGGCTACAAGAATTTCCACATGTACCTGCAATGACTTTGTTCCACCATAGTGAATAAAGATCATTTCCTTCTCTGAGCTGAATATACTCTGCCAGGCAATGGCAGATTTATGCTTCATCCTTCACATCTGAAAAGTTTTTCAGCATGGTTATTTCATTAATTAGTTTCAATGATGATGCGTTTTATCCCATTGTGTTTTAAAATAACCTTTTTATAAATCCTAATTGAGGTTTCTACATAATTCTTAAGAGATTTTAACGTCTTAAATAAACTGTTTAAAGACATTCATAGTCTTTGCAGTGTCTTTACAAGGCAAGTAATTATTCTCAATTTTACTGAGGGAAAACGATGAGAAGAATTTAATTGACTTGCTCAAGACTTCAAATTAAATTTGCAGCCAAGCCAGAATTAGACTCTGCATGGCTCATAACAGCATCCATATCTTCAGACCCAGGAGGGGGTGTGTGGTAAATTATCTAAAGAGAGGAGGTAAACCTAGCATATGTTTTTGCAGCTATGGTATTAAAACCAAAGCTAAGCCAGCTTGGGTAACTTTGGCTCATAAAGAGCAATACTTTACCACTTTCTCAGAACTAAGGTGCTAAAGGCTTGGTTAGAAGTCAGACCAAAGAAAGACAAAAAATAAGAAAGAAGGAACAGGTTACTCTTATATTACTAGAAACTCCATGCTCCTTTCATCAGAAATTGAATGCCCATTATTTTAGCTATGTATCCACAGAACAGTTGCACCATGCTGCAAATCATTTGGATTCTTTTTTAAACTTGTTGGCAGCCTAGTCTGATTTTGGTCAGAACAAGAGAAGAAGGGATACTTTTCTCAGAGCAGAAATAGGATTTTGCCACCCCTGAACATCTCCAGCATGTGGTGGCTCAAGGGTCAGCCTGCATGAGAAGGAACTGGAAAAGACTCGGCCTGGGTTTTGCTGGTTCTCTGAGTATTTAGCTAGTACTCCTAAGCATGTTTGTATTTTCTGGTCTTATACCTTGGCCTTACTGTGTAGAAGAAATAAGTCCTGTCATCACACAACTGAACTGTCTCCTCTTCCATTCACTTAATGACTTTTTGCACTGGGCAGTGAAGTGTTTTAAACTATATCCCTGTGCCTGTCCCACCTCCTTCTATACCGAAGTGATGAGCTGTTGGTAACACTACCCTCACAGCATGTCATACACTGCTCAGCACCCCATCACCCTCATGGATTTCACAGCTCTTTACACACAAATGATGCCTAGCCCCAGCCCTTTGAGGCAGTGGTGAGCCACATGTCACAGAATAGGAAGCTGAGGGACAGCTGTGGGAAGTGACTCGCCCACAGTCTCCTGGGGCAGGGCAGGGCAATCTGGTTACAGAGAGGGTTCTCAAAAGCTCTCCAAGTGCGAGCTGCTGCCAAAATTCACAAAGGCAAAGTAGTTTAAAAGCAAAGCTCTTTATTGAAGAAGTGCCCAGATTTTTTCACAACTAAAAGAATTTGTCTCAAGGCAGGTGTGTCCATGGGGACTGGTTTTAGTAGCACTGAGGAATTTGTGTGGAAGAGATTGGCAGTTTGCCACGGGGCAGAAGAAAGAGAAATTCATGCCCATTATTGCACTCCCTTTTACTGTCTTCTCTTTTGTTGCAGATGTTTTGGCTTTTTCCTTTGCTCTGTGGTATCCTTCCTCTCTCCTCCTCAGAAATCCCTCTGTAATATCCCCTGGGCTCTGGCTTTCTTTACTCCACTCACCCTCACCTTGTGCCTGAACCCTCCAAGCTCCATAAATTGTTGGCTCCCCTTGGTGCCAGAGAGATGAGCAAGCACGAGGTCCTGCACCCATGTCTGAGTCAGCAGCTACCTGCCCATGCTGGAGGTGACTGTGAGGATCTGGCCTGCAGGCTCTGGGGAGGTTGGTAGAGCTAACATTGACTGCACTCCTCTTGCTTTGCACACACAATTTGACAGCATTTACAAAGTGACTTCCAGAAAAAATCATCGGGGACAGAAGAGTTGCCACAGAAATCAGGAAAAAGACAATAAAAGAGTCATCAGGGATGCTCAAGTGGCCTGCTTAGTTCTGGAAACAAAGGGTGTGCTGCCCTGCCATATTACTGATGCATGGGATGTAGAAATGTGGACCACAGCCAGGTCAGCTTTGCTCAGGTGTCATTTGTGGAAGATCAAAAGATGAATCCAGGCATACTTTAATAGGAAGGAAAGGAACAGGAAAGAATAGCAACTGTTGCCCAACTGCTAAGAAAGAGGCAGAAGCAACACAGAGGAAGGTGTTGGAGTCAAATGGAGACAACAAGAATTCATGTTTTCCTTTCCAGAGGAGTCAGCACTGAAGGATGAGGACACAGCTGGTAGATGTCAGCTAAAGAGCTGACTGTGAGCTCTCAGGAATGGGAGAGCTGAGATCAATCCTGCCTGGTGTTAAAGTCTCTTGGGGACACTTCTGACAGAGACATGGGATGCCTATACATTTCCTGGGATTACTGAAGGAGAAAGCCTAGTGAAGGCTAGGATCTGAGCAGAGCTAGAAGCAGGTGTTCACACTTGGGAAGTTCAGGAGATTGACCTCACTGTTAATCAGAATACCAGGTGCAAAATGAACCCTCATACATCCACTGCCCCAGGAATGACCTTATCCCAATCCAGAAAATGTTCCCTCCCTGTTTCAGGCTTTACATTACCTCTTACTCCTGGGCCTCTCCTGAATGAACTTGGGTATTCATGCTTGGGTCCATTATGAACAAAGGTCGTTAAACCTTGTGATGTCCCATATGTCTAGCTGGAGTTTCCTTAGGCCCCCAGAGAAGGAAAAAAGGGGCCTCCATGACACTTCTCCTTGGCAAAAGCCCAAACAGTCTCTGCCTCTGGGCTTGGTCTGTAAGAAGGGTATTTTCCAAAACCAGATCACATGTAACTTTCTATGACCTTGTAGCCTTTGCTTTAGTTTTATGAATGAATCTCTATTAAAAGCGGGGGGTAAATGTTTTTCCTTTGTCCCTCTTTCAGTTTACAAATTTGTCTTCTCCTACAGCCAGCTGTTAAAAGATTGGTTCTGCCCCTGCTTTCACCTTTCCTGTTTTATCAGCTGAGACGTCAAACTGAGGGCCTGACCACTTGGTGTTAAAGATCCATGGTTCTTTTTGTAAGGCAGTGGCCTGGCCAACTCTAGACTCTAAATGCTGCCTTGTCTTACAGTTTGAGTTAGCCTCTCACACCCTAAATTGTGAGGCGTTGTTGCCTTGAGCAATGAACAGCTTCTCTGTCCTAATTCAGGGGTGACAGCAGTTAAGCAATAGGTGAAAGAAACTGCATATTTCTGACGTATGAGGAGCACTGCTGAGAGGCTTAATTTTTTTAGCTCTTGCAAATTGTTTGACATGCCCAGATGAAAAGGGCTGTAGAAATGCTTATGACGGCGTCTTATTTTGGTCCTGTTGCTATTCTTATTTCTATTACCCCTGTCCCAATTTATCTTTTCTGCAAGAATTCACCTTCTTGCTCCACACCTGCCTCAAGAATAGGCAGAAATTGCCAATTAAAAAGCATTGACTAAATGGAGAGAGCAGATGAACTGCTCCAAAGAAACACAGCGAAACTCCTCCACTCTGCCCATACCATGATATTTAACTAAGGCAGTTAAACACCTCTCCACAGATAACTACAGCCGATCAGAGGTGTTCAGCTGTGCTTGTGATGACTTCCCAGCCTGCAGCAACAACAGCAGTGGCTGCAGGGACCTATCCCTATCTGCCATCAGAATCATTCTTCTGGATGGAGAAAGACAAACAAGGCTATTTGTTGGGACCATGGAGAGGAGAGGGGGCAGCTTGTGGGTGCTGGGGAGATGTGATGCAGACAGGATGATGAGACTGGGCTACTCCACAGCAGGAAGACCTCACGGGGTGAGGTGTGGTAAAGGGAGTAGGTGAAAATAGGAGGTGGAGGGTGTAGCATGAGGAAGTAACATTATCTCTGAGAAAGGTTAACAGGGTAGAGTTTTGGGATCCTACTCTGTGGATATATGGCACATGGTTGGGAGGTTTTGGAGAGGGATGGACAGTGACTACTCAGAGTCACCTCAAAACACATTAAAAATATAAAAATCTAATATTCCAGAATATTTTGCAATTTTCCCTTAGAATACAATGCAGCTCAAATGGCTGCTCTGCAGTGACCTCTAGGGTACGTTTGCTTTCAAACCTGCTGCAACCTTCGATCACCTAATAAAAACAGCTTCTCCCAAAGAGATTATATGGACCTACTTTCTCTACTAAGAGTGGTTTGTTCCATTGCCAGGCTCGAAGTCCTTCTCCACATAATGCCTTAGGTAGGGCATGTACAGAGAAGAGAGGCTTGTTATCTCCAGTTTGCTGGTGCATCAAAGGAAGTTGCAGATGGTCTGCATGGATCTGATCCAATACTCTTTGAAGTCAATGAAACCCCTTCCCTCGACCTCTCATTCAGTTCTCCTCTCTCAGCTCCTTATGCAAATCATAGTCTATTTTGTGTGTCTCCAACAAAACCAACATGTTTCTCCCAAGCATATCCCTTTGTGGAACCTGATAGCAAACCTTTCAAAATTCTTGGTGTTCTCTTTTTCTGATGAAGCGTGACTTGAAAGTAGATTAGTACTATCCAAAGCATGGGGGAAGAAGTAAGCCCCGACCCTACAAACCTGTTTAAGTACCAATTACTGACAGCTATTATCACTCTGGCTGCAGCAGGACTGCTCACCTGGGTAACAGCCAGGAGGAATAGGCCTCAGAGAGGGACCTGCTGAAAATCAGGCACAATGCAAACGAATGCAGGCCACTTGATAGCAGAAGGCTGTCAGGAAGCCAAACTGGAAAGTGCTGGCCAAGCCTAAAATGAAATTGTCTGCATTTGCTAAGTAAATAAAAAAATATTATATCATATATGGAAGGATGGAGTACAGAAGTCCTCGAAAACTCAGAACTAAACTTCAAAAATGAGACCAAAATTCACAGTAGAGCCTAAAACCAAAAAACAGACAGCCCTACTTGTGACAACTGGGATGCAATCCTAATGCTTTGTGCCTTTTAAGATAGTCCTTATGTATTCATGTGCCAACAGCCCCTCCTCCCCCCTTAACAATTAAAAATCCGGGATACGGATTAAAGCGATAGCAGGTGGCAATCTAATTGCTATCAGTCTTACATCTGAACCTCTCATTTGTCAGATAAGCCCAACAACAGCTGGCTCTCAACCCTGGTTATCCTCACAGCTATTACAACAGGTTCAAAGAAGGTACGGAGGGCCAGTCCTCATCTGCACACCACCATGGAGCAAGGGGAGCAGAGGGTGTACAGGTGCCGTGATGAGATGGAGGGAACACCAGTTAAGCCCCTCTTCTGTTGTCTTCACAGGAGTCATTCGCAGCAGGACTCAGCACCCATTGCCTGGTACCAGCTCCAGCCTTCACCCTGAATCAGTGTGGGCTGAACGGCATCCCCCAGCCTGGGCTGCAGCAACTCACTGGGGCAGTGCTACAGTGTGCTGGTTTGGGCTGAAGTGGAGTTAACTAGTGTGGGGCTGTATTTGGGTTTTGTGCTGAACACAGGGTTGATAATGCAGAGATGGTTTTGTTATTGCTGAGCGGAGCTCACACAGAGCCAAGGTCCTTACTGTGTTCCGTACTGCCACATGGCAAGAAAGTTGGGGATGCATGGGA
>NW_008656825.1:285-7361 GCF_000695815.1 Acanthisitta chloris | reverse complement strand
CTTCCTTCCCATCTCCAGCCCTGCACAACTCCCGTTACAGGTTTTACCCTTGTACTCACCATTCCCTGGGGAGCTGCAGATGTCCTGGGCCATCATGCTGGCACCTGCACCGTGAGGTGGAGAGGGTTTTAGTTAGATGAGCAGCAATCCAGCTCACCCCTGTCCATGCTCCCACTGCTGAGTCTTTGGTGGGTGAGCACTTTCCCACTCACGCATTTCCACCCTGCATCTGCTTTTTGTCCTGGCTTAAGACATCCCCAAGCACACTTCATTTGAGTCCCTAACGCACTTCAGCATCAGCAAGTCTCATACTATGGAGCAAACCCGTGTAGAGGGGTTAGAAATGTCACCATTTTCTCAGAACTCCATTGTAGCTGGAGGAAGCAGTTGTCCTCCTCCCCTCATCAAGCAGCTCTGCCCCTCCTTGCTGCATGGCTGCTCCACACACACTTTTCCCTGTGCCGTCCCCTGTGTCCAGGACGTGACCTGTCCTACCACACTCAAAATCCCTCCAGTGCTGGGCCCCGAGGCAAAGACATCCCCCAACTCACCCAGCAGCAGCAGCAGGAGGAGGAGGAAGGCCAGGTGAGAAGGAGACAGCCTGGCACATCCCACCTGCCCCAGCATTGTTTGGGCACTGCAGGAACAGCCTCTCCTTGAGTTGGGCCCCGCAGAACCAGCCCCTCCTTGAAGTGGCTGCTGTTGGCTGAGCTCTGCACAGTGGTTCAAGAGCTGCCTGGCCCGTGGCTCGCAGCACACCTGGGACTGGTCCTCTCTATGTCTGTGGGTGGCAGTGCCTTTCCCACAATGAGTGGCTGTGGTGAGCAGTGGCCCTGCCTCAGCCCCCCCTGCAGCTGCTGTGCCTGCAGAGCCCCTGCCTGCATGGCCAAACACTCAGATAATGCAGCATGAGCCATGTTTGTCTGTCCCTCAGGACAGCCAGCATTGTCCCTGCAAAGCCCTCCTGCCCCTTGGCCCCCACCCTGCTCTGCCCTCTTCTTAATCCAACATCAGCTCTTCTTCCAGATGGATGCATGTGATTCTGCCAGGACAAACTGGGCATGGTCCCAAGAGTCTACAGAGCTCTCAGAGTGACAGCCAATGTCATGGGGCTGATGTGCTTTTCTCCTCAATCCTGCACTGGAAGGTGGAAAGGGTTATGAGGAGGAAGATATAGATATTATAAGCCAAGAACTGACTGTGACAGTGCCCCATTGCAGAGAAATCCCCAAGCCCTTTCTGTGCTGTCAGTGTGCTGAGGTGCTGCTGGGAAGTGCCTGTCCACTAATACAACCCATGTGCAGAATAAAGAGGACAAGGGAAAGACCTGAGTGTGGTTTCAGGGCTGTGATCTCATTGGGATCAAGGAGACATAGTCCAATGGCTCTCATGACTGGAGTGTTGCAAGGGAGACACACAGGTTTCTAGGAAGGACAGGCTGTGAAGATGAGGAGGGAGAGTTTCCCATGATGTGAAAGGTCAGCAGGAGTCCGTGGAGCTCCCCTGGAGATGGGTGAAGGAGCCAAGGGAGACCTCATATGCTGGGTTTAAAGAAAGTAGAGGTCTAGGTAACACTAGAGTGGAAGTCTGTTCCAAGCCACGTGACCAAGAAGAACAAGATGATGAGGCCTCTACAGATGGACAGGAGCAGCTTCACGTCTACAAGAGCAGCATCACATTCATAGGGATTGGTCCTTATGGGAGACTTCAAAAGCCCTGAGAGCTGCTGGAGGGAGATCATGGCAGGATATCTGTTTGTTGCAGGACAGTGAGAGTCAGACAAGACTGAACTGGGAAATTCGCTGAGACCAAGAACATAACGGTGCAATGCCATGTGCTCCATCCCCTTCCCACAGACCGACCAGGATCTATTGAACTGGACAAAGGAGATGTCTCTACCTCTTCTGTGGCTACCATTGCCTTGGATTCATCACTCCTGCTTTTCTGAGCTCTGTCTGTCACTTCATTAAATCAACAATCAAAGATGAAACAATGTCTTGTCATGTGGTCCTGAGTGCTTGGATGTTGTACTGACTTTAACCATCTGTGTCCTGTGGCTCACATGGAAAATGCTGATCAAGGGGGACCCAAATCCTTTCCTGCTCAGGTTGCCTTAGGCTCCCACATATCCAAATTCCCCTGAAAGGAGATTGCAGGTGTTTAGGGCTCCTCATGTCCTTTAAATGCATATAGCTGGGGCTTATTAATGAATGAGCCAGTCTTACTAGAAATTCTTGATCCCCAATAGGCTGTGTTTGCTTTGGGGGTTCCTCTCTTGTGGTGCCTGTTCTCCTCTTGAGATGCTGTTTATCTTCAGCACAATATGGAAGTTGCTGTTTCTCTGCAGCACAAGCACAAGTGCCCTTCCCAGTACCAGGCAAGCCCAATGCAGACACAGGTGCAAGTGCTAGCAATAAAGGTCCCCTGGAGCCATTTGCTTGGGAGATTTTTTTGCTTTTTACTTGTCCTACAGCTCTGAACTGCCCTTCCCACCCTCTTGCACCACATGGCAGGTCTGGAGACACATGGGAAGGACTGAGAGACCCCCTGGGTTGTTCCAGCTGTCCCACTCCGGGGGACATGCAGTCATTAGGTCAAAGCAGGGCACCACTTTGTGGGAGGTTGGATGGAGAAAGCTGGTGGACCCATCTGGCTGCTCAGGCCAGGACTGAACATCCTGCCTTGCTCTCATAGCTCTGAGATCAAGTGTCTTCAGGGAGGAAGTTCTATGCCTGTGCAGATTAATCACAGCTGAACAGGCTTGTATCATTGATGAATTTGGGATTTGCATATCTTATTTTCTCTCTGATGTAGTTCTGTGAACTGTGAGATCAGATTAGGCTGTCTCAGGGCTGTAGGTAGGTAGGGTCTGGCGACCGGAAGATATCGCGTTGGACGGAAAGGTAGAGCCCCTTTCCCTCTAGTTTTGATAGCCAGTAGTGTCTGAGCCTAGTTTGTAACGTAAGCAGATGGACGTGACGTTGTCAAACCTGAGCCATAGAACCCCTTGCCCTTAGCAAGAAACACCATTTGCCATCCACCACATTGGTGTGTGTGAGCGGCTGGACCGAGCGGCCTGGGGGTGGTCGCCGTGCCGTTCCTGAGCCAGGTCGCCACGCCACCAAAGGCAACAGGATCACTGGGTGCAGGGTACAGAAGCTCCCTGTCAGGACACATGACCCCACCATGCAGGAGTGAAGCAGCTCTCCTAGCTCTGGTCAGAGGGTTCACACAGAGACAGAGGAACAACATTGCAGGAGTTCATGGACAAACACATGACGACCAATATGATCTGGTGAATGCTGTTTATTATTTACAACAGTGCTCCTTTTATACATATCTATCATACATGTCTACTTATTATTGGTTAATGACAGAGGAACAACATTGCAGGAGTTCATGGACAAACACATGACGACCAATATGATCTGGTGAATGCTGTTTATTATTTACAACAGTGCTCCTTTTATACATATCTATCATAGGTGTCTACTTATTATTGGTTAATTACTATTACTAGTCTGCCTTACACACAATATAATTGGTTACTATCATATCAATCATAAAAATGCACAATCATTATTCTCCACCCCAACTAGCTTCAGCTTCCTCATTTTGACCACAGCTGCATCCTTGACCGACTTAGCTTGAGGCCTATTCAGTCCTTGTTAGCAAGAGCTGGATTGCTCACATGTCCATTGCAATCAAAATTCTCCCACACAATGTCAACCTCTCACTGCTGAACAAATCCTTCAGAACTTGCCAGCCACAGACCCTGTGCTGACCAGGGTGCTGCACACAGGGCACTGTAACCAGCTGGTGATGCCCATGGCACTAACCTGGCTGGTGACATCACCCTGGGTGGTGAGAAGCACCAGAAGTATGCAGGACATGGAGAACATGTCTGTGTGATGCTGCAGCCAGCAAAGCCTCCTTGTGTGTCCTTCTGGTCTGCAGGGTTGCAGCTGGCAATGGAGGCACTGCTTTCTGTGAGCAGGAGGTGCATCAGTGGGGGTCCAGCACAGCTGTGTGGGTTCAAGTTCAACAGAGATGTGTCTGAGGAGAGAGCAGGGGCTGAGCAAAGCAGAGCAGGGCAATGGTAACACATTCCTTGAGCACACTACCCCAACTGACCCCAAAGGGGAGCTGAGGGTAGTGTTGGTCACACTCTGCTCATGGTGGAGAGGCATGGAGACAGCACGGAGGGCATCAGAGTGTAGTGGGGATAGGGATGTCTGCACACTGGCCAGTCCCAGTGGCCCAGTGGCTCCATCTTTCCAGGCTGAGTGTGATGATGGGGGCAGACAATAAGAGGAGCAAGGTGAGGACACAGCGCAGGATCCAGATCCAGAGTGGAATGGCTGGCCCTGGAAGAAGGGAGGGTCACAATGTGGACAAGGGAGGTCCAGCTGGAAGGACCTAGTGGAAAGGGTTCACAATCATTAACTTACTTGTGTGTGGAACCACTGTCTTGGTTGAGTGGTTGATGCCTGTCAGAGAAATGCAAACCTCATCAGTGTCACTGTTCTGTGCAGGAACCATCCCAGACACTGGGCAGAGACCCCAGCTCACATCTTGCTTCATTGGATGACTATGGAACCACCCAATTCACACTAATCTTCCCAGTTTCTCATACATGAGCTCTTAGAGGTAGAGGGAAAACCGGAGAAAGCCTGATGGAGACGTCAGCTCAATTCTGAGCACTTTGGGTGTGAAGGAGGGAATCACTCACCATCAGTGATTTTCCCTGCCTGGGAGCTGGGTGGTCCAACGGGTAGAGGAAGCAGCAAGCAGGATAAGGCTTGGGCTAGATCCCAGCTGTTGAACCACCCTGTGTCCAGGTCTGGCAGTTGGGTAACCCTTGAGCCAATGCTGATGGACACTGAGTGTGTGGGAAGGGAATCACTCACCTTCAGCTGATACCCCTGTCTGGGTGCTGAACCCACTGCCTGGGAGGACATGGTGAGTGCCTCCAACTGCCCAAGGTGCTACACTGACTGAGCAAATGTGAGAACCTTCTGATGCACCATCTATCAACTGTCATGGTCAATAGATGAATGCCCTGCACAGCTGTGGCTATGGTTTAGGTCTGGCACCACCACTCTCCCTTTTCCATGGTACCAGGGGCAGAAGAGAAGCAGGACGCTCTCCTATGACTGGGAGGAGTGTCCCTGGTGGCAAAGGCTGGGCTGGACTGCATGCTGTCCACCAGCATCCCAACTGCTTGGGGACATGCCATGGGGCATGGCAGGGTCCCCTTCATCACCTGGGATCTGTGGGGCATGAGATTGTTTCCTGCCTGTGCCCCAGTGTCATGTCTCACCTGTGACACTCAGGTTCTGGGGAGCACTGAGGGCAGAGTTCCTCACTCGGTTGCTGCCATCCTTGTACTGATACCCACAGGTGTATGTCCCAGTGCTCTCCATCTTCACAGTCAAGGTGACAGCATAGCTATGCTGTCCTGGTTGGGTTTTCAGGCTATTCACCTCCACACCATCCTTGCAGAAGATGATTTGGGTAGGAGAAGAACTCAAGTCAATGAAGCACTGAAGCAATACCTCTTCTCCGTGCTGAGGGTTGAAGGTGTTTATGAAGAAAGCAGGAGCTGAGAGGTCACCTGGAGAGATGTTACAAGGATAACCCAGGACAGTGTAACTGTTGTCAGGGCTGGAAAATGCCTTAGATCTGGGAGAAAAAGGGGTTCTTCTCTGTGTGTTCATACATTGGGAAAAAAGCCCTTCTACCTTCTCATCTCCAGACCAAGACCACTCCTTTTGCATGACTTATCCCTGTACTCACCATCACCTGGGGAGCTGCAGATGCCCTGGGCCATCACATTGGCACCTACAGTGTAGGGCAGAGAGGGTTTTGGTTAGACAAGCAGCAACCCAGCTCATCCCTGTGCCCCTGAGGGGAATGTCTGGTCCTGGAAGAGGCAAGGGTCAGAACATGGACAAGACAGGTCCGGGAGAAAGGACCTAGTGGAAAGGGCTCATGAGCAATCAATTACCTGTAGGTGGGAGCAATGTCTTGGTTGAGGGGTTACTGCCTGCAAGAGAAATGCAGAGCATGTGAGTCTCACTGTCCCTTGCAGGGACTCTTCCAGACACTTAGCAGAGCCTCCAGATCACATCTTGCTTCATTGGATGACTATGGAACCACATAGTTCATACAAATCTCCCCACTTTTCTTGACATGAGCTCTCAGAGGTAGAGGGGAGACCAGAGAAACTATGATGGAGAGGGGAAGCAGAGACCAGGATATGCCTTAGAGCCAGACTAGATCCCAATTGAAGAGCTTCCCAATGTCTTGATGTTGTCAGCTGGGCAGCTCTTGTCCTGATGCTGAGGAACGTTGCGTGTGACTAAGGGAATCAAACACCTTCAGTGGTTGTCCCTGCCTGGGAGGTGGACTCTGGGAGAAGAAAGGGACAGGGTTAGAGTCTATGGGTCCCCCAAGAACTTCACAGATTGAACAACTGTGGGGCCCCAGTCCTCTGACTATAAACTGTCAAGATCAATAAATTAATGCCTGTATATTCCCAGAAGATAAAAGGCTGATGTGTATGTCTCAAACACCAATAGCTGAATGGCTGCGGAGACAACCAAGGGTTGTTGGTAATAACCGAGGATTTCTGGTAATAAGATGCCATGGAAAAGAACAAGATGTGGCTGGAAAAGTACCATGTGAAGGTAGGGGAGCACTTCTCTGGGACAGACATCCTTGTTCTAGCTCCTGGAGATAAGCACAACGCAGCATAATTCAAGCACAGGAATGAGGCTGAAAAGTGAGCATGGACTAAAGGGGGGATGAAGACCCTCAAAACTCTCTGACCCATTTCAAGAAATGTCTGAAAGAGCAGACTGTGCAAGATAACTAATTTACATATAGTGAGAAACCAATCTTGTGGATGGGGAAACCTATCTCTAAACAGTTATCCCCACTGAGCCTGTGTGGCACCATCAGGAAACTGGACATTCCATTGGGTGAACAGATGATGGAACCAGGAATGGTGATTCCTTCCTTCCTTCCTTCCTTCCTTCCTTCCTTCCTTCCTTCCTTCCTTCCTTCCTTCC
>NW_008656825.1:0-243 GCF_000695815.1 Acanthisitta chloris | reverse complement strand
CTTCCGTGCTTCCTTCCTTCCTTCCTTCCTTCCTTCCTTCCTTCCTTCCTTCCTTCCTCCTTTTTTTCTCATGCAGGAGATGAGCAGGATGCTTTCCTGTGACAGGGAGGAGTGTCCTTGTGGTAAAGGCTGGGCTGAACTACATGCTGATGCTCTGCATTCCAACTTCCTGGGGACATGCTATGGAGCATGAGAGTGTCCCCTCCCTCACCTGCAGTCTCTGGGACTCCTGAGTGTTGCCTG
>NW_008656824.1:2744-5729 GCF_000695815.1 Acanthisitta chloris | reverse complement strand
TCTCTTCTCCCGGCTGAACGGCCCTGGCTCCCTCAGACTGTCTTCATAGGGGAGATGCTCCAGTCCTCTTACCATCTTCATGGCCTCCTCTGGACTGCTTCAACAATTCCATGTCCCTCTTATGTTGAGAACACCAGAACTGCACACAGTATTCCAGGTGGGGGTCTCACAAGAGAAGAGGGGGAGAATCACATCTTTTGACCTGCTGCTCACACTCCTTTTGATGCAGCCTAGGATTCGATCATCCCCCTGTACTCAGTCTTGGTGAAGTCACACCTTGAGTACTGTGTTCAGTTTTGGGTTCCTCACTTTAAAAAGGACATTGAGGCACTGGAGTGAGTCCAGTGAAGGGCAACAAGGCTCATAAAAGGTCTAGAACATATACAAGGAACTGCTGAGGGAGCTGGGTTTCTTTAGTCTTGAGAAGAGGAGGCTCAGTGGTGACCTCATTGCTCTCTACAACTACTTTAAAGGGGCTGTAGAGAGATAGGGGATGTTCTCTTCTGCCTGCAGTGAGAGGACTAGAGGGAATGGCCATAAGTTGAGACAGGGGAGATTCAGATTACATGTTAGGAAAAATGTTTCCCTGTGAGGGTGTTCAGGCACTGGAATATTGCCCAGGGAGGTGGTGGAGTCACCATCCCTGGAAGTGTTTAAGAGGCATCTGCATCTGGTGCTGGAAGATATGGTTTAGGGGTTACAGTAGAGTGGCTTGATGATCTTAGAGGTCTCTTCCAACCTTGATGATTCTATTCTATTCTAATATACCAGTAGGAAATACTTTATATACTAAAGCCTTTTGTTGAGAATAGCACTCAGAAATTCAAACATATCTTGACTAGAACTCATACCTAAGGGGATTAAATGAAAATAACATCACGCATAACATACATAACAGCAGCTTTCTTCCTTATTACTCCTATCTAGCTTTATTATTTTAATACTATAACATTTCTTTCAGTTACACCTTAAAAATTCAATAATACGTTTTCATTCTGCAAAAAAAGCATAGCGGTAAAATGGTGCATGTTTGAAAATGAAAGTCCCAAGTTGATTTCAACAGTTATTATCCATTAGCATCTAAACAAATCATATTAATATTCAAAGTACTCCACTGGTCAAAGTGAGAAGGGAAAAACAAAAGGAAATCAAAGTAATTGATTTAATTACTTCAGAAAGTATGTTGAGATGATGACACAAAATGACACCTAAGTCCTACTGACAATTCCCCCAGCAGAACTCAAGGTGCTGTTCAAAATCCACTGCTTAAAATACCAACTCAAGTAAGCAATAGATATGTATTTTCAAACTGTATAGAATTCAAATGAAAAGGGATTTCCCTCTCATTTTGAGACCTGTGAATTATTTCCTTGACCAACTTGGAGAGAAAAAAAAACCAGAAAACCACAAGAAATTATCAAAAGATCCAAGTAGTTAACAAAAAAATCATCCCTTATAAACACTTCAAATAAGTTGCCAAAAGTTTCTGAAAGCTCCAGAACTGTTTATCATAGATGAAATTTTAGAAGATAGCTTCATGTGTTCATTTACATGCAACAAACCTTCTAATGTTGCCTTTGGAGTTTAACTTAATTTTTTCATACGAACTCTGAGGAACAAGCACATTTTCAGAAGCTATAACTGACAGCACTTTACATACAGTGTTTAAGTTATATTTGATATAATGCATCTAGAGTCTCTAAATTGCATGCAAAGGTCATGCAGTTTCCATTTTCCCCACATGGAGGTATTAGTCTATCAAGTTTCTTGTAATCAACAGGAAATCTATTGGCAATTTCTGAAAGTTGAAAAATTATGACTTGATTCAACCAGTCAAGAAAGAAAGCAACAGAAATTTTTCAAGTATAAGAAGTCTTACTGCTTAACATGAAGTAATAGCAAACTTGCAAAAACTACCGCATTTACCAATCTGCAATCTCCCCATACATATTTTACAGTAATTCTTTCTGAAAAGTTTTGTCCATATCCCAAGATGGCATCACTATTCACAAAAGTTTCCCATTTCCACCTGCTCAACTGCAATACTGCACCGATGCAAATGTATTAGTTTCAGACCCGAACTAAAGCTACTGAGCAATGGATACCCAGCTATCTCAGTTGACTTTACCATATTTCTGACAGGGAGATGATATAAAAGCTTATCTTTAAGAGGAAATCATCACCAATAGAGCAGATTGATTTCATTCAAGTTGCAATCAGTCACATTAAGAAAACTCTTCCACAATCCTAGCTTACTGGCATCATGAGTTTCTAATCCTAGCCTTTACCTAGGTAAGAGAAAGCCTTGGCTACCCAGGATTAAGGGGGAAACCAAACTCGTAAAGATGCAATTCCTAAAAGTGCCTTTCAGGGAAATAAAAACTGACTGGGCAGAGTCCAGTTACTCCTTCTCAAGTTTAAAATGTTGTTGATACCATAGCCTCGTCCCAGCTCCACTCCGCATGAAGCATGATACAGACACTTTGCCTTACTCACCCCATTCTTCATCTCCATCCCTCTTACCTTCTCTTCTCTTCAGCTGCTTTATTGAGATATGGGAAGCAGAAATAAAGATCTATTCTAAGAAATGGAGGGAACAGGGAGCAGGAGGGCACAACATTAGAGACCTCTCTTGTACAGGAATGCAGGCTAAGCTTTATTCCATAACCTAGAAACTACTACACATTGGGTAAGACCAAAAAGACTTTTCAAGTGTTTAATATCCAAATGTGCTCTATATCACACAATGCTGATCACTGAGGGAGGAGGCAATGCAAAGAAACAATGAAGCACAAAGACTATAATGGAGAAAAAGCATACAATTATAGTTTTAGCAAGAGATGGAGAAGTCTGTCTAAACTCCTTGAGGCAAAGATTCATGGAAGAGAACAGAACCCACAACATACACTCGCAATGAGATTGTCGTGGTTTAACCTCAGCCAGCAGCCAAGAACCACGCAGCTGCTTACACTCCCTCCTCCCCGC
>NW_008656824.1:1371-2448 GCF_000695815.1 Acanthisitta chloris | reverse complement strand
TTCTGGGTATCTTCTCACTGGCAGAGCATGAGACACAGGCAAGAAAATGTCCTTGGTTATGATAAACACAACCCAGCAAAACCAAAACAACAATGTATTATCACTTCTGAATTCAAAACACTGCACTACACTAGCTACTGAGAAAATTAACCCCATCCTGGCTAAAACCAGGACACCACAATTGAGCAATGAGGTGACAAATACAACCCTCACCCCAGATATATTTGAGTAGCACTGGGGTGAGGCTAAAACTTATTTTTATCCTGCTATATCGACATTTTAAGCTCTTCCATCAGATTCTAGAAATATGTGGAAAAAAATGGTTTGCAATTGTGACACTATGTTAAATTAAGCTCTAACTACCTTTCTGACTGAAAACATATTTGAATTGGAAAAAGCAGATCAGAAGACATGAATATCTCAGAACTCAAGGAAAAGAAAATAAATAGATCACAGGAACCATTCTCAAACAGATAGGCCTGATGTTCCCAGAACAGAAATAGACAATCGCTGATAAACTATACTAAACAAAGAAGCTATATAGATCAGTGTCCTAGGTTACAACGTAAGACGTAACCAAAGAGCTACAACTGGACCTTCAGGTGAAGACCAGATCTACAGGATCACTGCTTCAAACAGAACCATAATTCCAAGAGGACTGCAGCCACCATTTAATCGGACTACTACCAACACCCTGACTGACAGGGTGTCAGGTTGTTTTTCTGACTGTCAGTGGATTCTTTTTGTACTGTTGCATTTTTTTTTTCCTATAAAATTGAATTTCTGACTTGGAGTTTCTCACTGGTTTGCTTTCAAACCAGCACATATTTTGGCACCCAACGTGGGGCAGGGTACTGAGAAAAGTCAGAATTACTATTTTGTACTGTGGAAGCCACCTATTCGCTATGATGCTCAACATGCTTACATGGGTCTTGTACCTAACTGTTTTTCTGCACATGGGGAACTACTTGCCGGTTGTAATGCTCCCCTGTTCCTCTCCTCCCACTCCCTGACCCTGTTCCAGTCATGCTACATTCCCATTTCGAATCCAAATCCAGTGCTGTGCCAGGAGGCCAC
>NW_008656824.1:0-1211 GCF_000695815.1 Acanthisitta chloris | reverse complement strand
TGCTTCCCCTAGTCTAGGCTTCTCCTTCTGGAGCCTCAACAATTGCACCCAGTCCCTGGGGGGAGGAGTGAAGACAGCTTTTTTCCAGCCTTTCAGGCCTGACACAGCAGTTTTTGAAAATACTGAGTTGACTCTGGATGTCAAGGACGGCATAAAATTGTTGTTGGTTCTGCTTTGTCTTCTCTACATAGCCTGTACCATGTATACCATGCTTAGAGTCAGAATGCTTGGTGTGGCACATAATCCTCAGAAGGGAAAGAAGGAAAGCAGCAAGGAAACACTCACCATGTCTACGCAGATTGCCACAGGATAAAGAAACTAAAGGCACGGACAGCATCTCCACACAAACTGTCACCGAACCAGAACAGCCTAAACAGGTAGCAGTTTACCCCATTCAGAAGAAGAAATCAAAGAGCAAATCAGTCCACATAGTGACTGACGAGGATGCAGCAGGACATTTGCGCCCAGCAGAAGAGACAGAGATCATCATCTCTATCCTTCAGTGAGCTGCGTGAGATGGATAAAGAAACTAAAGGCACGGAGAGCATCTCCACACAAACTGTCACCGAACCAGAACAGCCTAAACAGGTAGCAGTTTACCCCATTCAGAAGAAGAAATCAAAGAGCAAATCAGTCCACATAGTGACTGACGAGGATGCAGCAGGACATTTGCGCCCAGCAGAAGAGACAGAGATCATCATCTCTATCCTTCAGTGAGCTGCGTGAGATGCAGAGGGAATTCACCCACCAGACAAATGAGTCCATCCTGACCTGGCTGCTCCGCATCTGGGACGCCGCAGTCAAAAACACTATTCTGGATGGAAGTGAGGCCAGGCAACTGGGATCCCTGTCGCAGGATGTGGTCATTGACCAGGGGATTGGGAGAACCCAAAAAATTCACAGCCTCTGGTGGCGACTGCTGACAAGTGTTAGGGACAGATACCTTTGTAAAGAAGACCTCCAGGTAAACCAAGGAAAATGGAGCACAGTGGAATAAAGCCTGAGGGAATTGGCTGTGCTGGAGATTTCCCCAGAAGATGAGAGATTTCCTAAGACCTGAGATAATGTCCAGTGCACGTCACAATGTGGTTGAGATTCGCACAGCTTGGACCAGAGATGTACTCCCATTACCAGGCAACGCTGCAATGGAGGGAAGGACAGGACAGGGTGGCCATCTTGGTCAAGAACTAAGAATTTATGAGGACACTGTC
>NW_008656823.1:0-8605 GCF_000695815.1 Acanthisitta chloris | reverse complement strand
GAGCTCCTACCAAACCCTAACACCTTACCCATGGCTGCAGCTCCTCTCAGGATGTTTGGGCACTGTCATGTGTTTAGCCATGGCCACATGCTCTGAGGTGCTCTGGCATGACCCCAGGCACAGTCTCTGATGCTTCCAGGTGTACCTGCTGCACCACGGACTTATCCACTTCAAGCTTACCTTCTCCATAAAATTATCCATGGGCCACAGTCCCTTCACAGGCATGAACATAACCATAGGCACAGATGGTTTGAGGTGTACCTGCTCTGTCATGGGCTTTTTCACAGCCATTGATGCTCTTTGGGGTGTCCTGCTCCCATGTGGATTCTTTCACAGGTCATAGTTCCTTCGACTTGAGTTCACACTGGAATTCAGCCTGTCCAGTGCTGCAGCACAGACACAGCAGTGACGCCCTGGCTGTCAGCCAGCCCAGGTGTATCACCACTGCTGTCATCAGTGTTCCCAGGCACAGC
Organism: Acanthisitta chloris; assembly: GCF_000695815.1. NCBI lineage: Eukaryota > Metazoa > Chordata > Aves > Passeriformes > Acanthisittidae > Acanthisitta > Acanthisitta chloris. Next base: position 8,132 of record NW_008656823.1, on the reverse strand, counting down.
ACAGTGAGATAAGCACCACAGCAAGCACCAAAATCAAAACAGTTTAATAGGTAAAGGAAAAGCTGTGCAAACAGACAAAGCAAAATAAGGAATCCATTCCCCACTTCCCGTGGGCAGGCAGGTGTTCAACCATCTCCAGGAGAGCAGGGACTCTGGACTGCCTGAGGAGGTGGTGGATTCACCATCCCTGGAGATTTTCAGGAAGAGACTGGATGTGGCACTTGATGTCATGGTCTAGTAACCATGGTAGGGTTGGACTTGATGATCTTTGAGGCCTCTTCCAACCAGGTTGATTCTATGATTCTATGACTCATTATGGTAACTTGGAAAGACAAATGCCACTGCTCTGAACATCCCTCCCTTCCTTCTCCCCCCAGATTTATATGCTGAGCATGATGCCACATGGCATGGGATATCCTTTGGGTCAGTTAGGGTCAGCTGCCTGTGTCATCCCTGGAGATTTTCAGGAAGAGACTGGATGTGGCACTTGATGTCATGGTCTAGTAACCATGGTAGGGTTGGACTTGATGATCTTTGAGGCCTCTTCCAACCAGGTTGATTCTATGATTCTATGACTCATTATGGTAACTTGGAAAGACAAATGCCACTGCTCTGAACATCCCTCCCTTCCTTCTCCCCCCAGATTTATATGCTGAGCATGATGCCACATGGCATGGGATATCCTTTGGGTCAGTTAGGGTCAGCTGTCCTGCCTGTGTCCTCTCCCAGCTTCTTGTGCACTTGCTAGTGGGGTGGGGTGAGATGCAGAAAAGGTCTTGATGCTGTGCAAGCACTGCTCAGCAATAATGAAAACATCCCTGTGTTACTAACACTGTCCCAGCACAAATCCAAAACTAGTCCCATACCAGATACTATGAAGAAAATCAACTCTACCCGAGCCCAAACCAGCACAGCTCAGTCAGTACCTTCACAAAGCAAGTTTGGTTTCAGTATCAAAACAACACTCAGTACTGGTCAGGTACCATATTCTCAGGTGCTGAGAATGTAACTTTGAAGCTACACTAATTTATACCAGTTTTCACAAACATTTGTTTTAGATTATCATAATCATTTAAGATCAGCTTCTCCAGTTCAGTATTTCCCCATCTCTTCAAAAGCAACAAACAATAAAATCTCCTTTGGGGTTGTTACTGACTACAGATTCTGACTGTCACAAGCAACTACATCATACAACTTCTTTAATAAAGAGATCACATAACTATTTTCCTCCTCTCTTAAATCACTGGAAGCTAGCTGCAGACCCCTGCTACTCTGAAGGGTAAGGCCACCAGCTTTGGGAGATTTGAAGAGTCTCAATACATGCAACTTTTCTTCAGCACTAAGTTAATTTGAAGGTGGAGAAAGCAGGGGGAGAATTCCAGGTAAAAGAGTCTTCTAAAAAAGCAGGGCATTTCAGTGCCTTACTTCATTTATTTTAAACACAGCACTCCTGCATGTTCCCTCAGTACAGCAAGGATTATTGTCCATCCTCCTTTTCTCCTTCAGAACACTATGGGTGATCTTCAAACCAAGTCTTTCTGTTATGTGGGAATAAACTCTATTCACCTCCAAAGAAAAGCTTCTTTTTTCTTTCCCCTGGATTCTGTGTTAGCCTTAAAACACTCCTGGTAGGAGCCTGTAAGGCACTGCAGCAGTGTAGTGCTTCCAGTCCTTCCCATACTTGCTGAAACAACGGTGCTCGTCCCTAAGGCACCGGTGGATGAGCAGAATAGTCATATAAATGATGTAGAAGTAAGGCAAGATGTGTTCAAAGCCACATGCCAGGCAGTAGGCCAGTGAGCCCATGAGGTCTCCTGTGTAGTTAAAATGACGTGCCCACCCCCAAAACCCTGAGGTCAGCAGTTTGCTGTAGTACTTGGTCCCATCCACAGACATGTAGGAGCACTCGATGTATTCTGGTTTCTTCCCCCAGATCTTGCAGTTGCCATTTGTACGACGGAAAAGGTCCTTCTGGTGGTTGGTCATTCTGAAGATGTAATAGCCAACCAAGCCCAACATCAGGATCCCAATGGCATTGGCTGTGCACAGCTGGACAGGGTGGTAAACCAAATACAGACCCTGGGGAGCAGAAAAACAATCAGTGATTCGCTCAAAATACATGCTGAGGATGTCACACCAATGACTTGACTACAGTGACCTGGACAGACAGTAAGAAAGAATATCAAAATCCACTCTACCAGTAAAACCATGAAAAATGTTTGGAAGACTCTGCATCCTACATTTTCCTTCTCTCTCTGTCCAAAATTGCACTTTGTAGGTGGAACAAGAAGAAAAGAGAAGTTGCAAGGATGCAAACAAATCAGGACAGAAGGAAAAAAACCACACAACAAAATCCAAACAAACCACCACTGAAGACTCTCCACATGCAGGAGTACAAAAAGAGACTGAAAGGGTTTAGAAAAATGTACAGACACAATAGACAGTGACAGAAAAAGGCACAAAAGAAGGGGAGGGAGAAGGTGTCAGTTCCATGCACTGATAGTAAGCCTTCCTACATAAGAATTGTTACAAAGGATGTTGCAATGATTTCTCAACATTAAAACTGTTTAGAGACAAATTAAGATACAAATTAAAACTGCTTGGGAGAATGTTTCTGGCAAGTTTGTTTCTGTTTAGCCCAAATACATATTGCACATGCTTTTACCTGCAAAGTATAGAGGTAAGGCAGCCAAACACAATCTCCCCAGCCCAAATACCATCCAAAATGATCATGGCAGATATCAATGGTTTTCAAATACCAGGCTTCATTCCAGAAGAAGTCCAAAACATAAATACCCTGCAACAGAATAATTTCACATTAATGACAGAGCACTATCACCAGTTATCCCATTTTAACAGTAGCAGAGGCTCAGAAAAGCATTTCTTCATATTGAAATCTGCTGGTACAGAGATGACCAAGCCACTGGTGGCACTCTGAGGGAACACAGCAGAGTGTTTACAGTTCATTCTGAATGAATACAAGTGTCCAAAGAAGCAAGTCCTAGTATATCATCACTGAATGAGGTTGTTCAGGCCACAAAAAACTGTCCAAGTTTCATTTTCATGGAAGGAGTTTTTTTCCTACTTTAATACTAGATTATTTCCAATTTGGTTTCTCAGTTTCCTCCCCTGAATTTACCTGCAGGACATTGACAAGGATCATGGAGTTAGTCACTTGACCATACAGCTCCTGTTGTTTAGCAGCATAGGAAAGGTTAATCAGAGTCCAGGCTACAATCCCAGGGCGTCCATTGAAGAACAGCTTGAAATCAAACCACTTTCCAATTCGAGGGTTAAATTCAATCCCCATCATGTAGTCATAGAAGAAGTTGCCAGTGAATTTGCTGGAAAGCAGAAAAAACTTAGAAATGTACAGTTATACACAAATACAGGTAATTGCTATTCTGACTACACATTTCAGATTAATTGCATGTGATGATAATAAAAATCATAAAACCATGTAATGTTGAGCAAGATAACACAAATTGATCCAACTGAAGCATTACATTAATAAAGATAAATTTTAGAATTTCAAAGTGCCCTAGTTGACCCTTGGTAACACTTCTGAACAGTGTAACTGTAACTGTGTGCAGTTCTGGGCCCCTCAGCTCAGGAGGGACATTGAGGTGCTGGAGCAGGTCCAGAGAAGAACAACGAGGTTTGTGATGGGACTGGAGCACAAGTGCCATGAGGAGAGGCTGAGGGAGCTGGGGGTGTTCAGCCTGGAGAAGAGGAGGCTCAGGGGAGACCTTATCACCCTCTGCACCTCTCTGACAGGAGGCTGGAGTCAGGTGGGGGTTGGTCTCTTCTCCCAGGCAACCAGCAGCAGCACAAGAGGGCACAGACTCAAGCTCTGCCAGGGGAGGGTTAAGTTAGATATTAGGCAGAGAGTTTTTACAGAGTGCTCAGGCATTGGAATGTGCTGCCCAGGGAGGTGGTGGATTCACCATTCCTGGAGGTTTTCAAGCTGAGACTGGATGTGGCACTTAGTGCCATGGTCTAGTAACCACGGTAGGGTTGGACTCCATGATCCTTGATGTCTCTTCCAACCAGGTTGATTCTATGATTTATTTATAGGGTGACTGTATCTGTGACACTAAGGCTGCAGTCACATGGAGTGTAGCATGAAACATAGAGGATGGTGCTAATGAAGCACCACAGACACACATTGGCTTATCCATCTATGCCAGTACAATATATTCTGTCATTCCATTTAGATGCCCCATTACCTAATATTCTCTCATTACTAAAATTCACATACCAGTCTTTGGCATTGGTAGGGAAAAGGTAGCCTTTAATCATTGCAAACGTGGAAACTGCATATCCCAGGATATTGGCACACCACAGGAGAGGAATCCAGTTGTCAAAAATGATGGTGGGTGAGAAGAAGTGAAAGTAATAAGCATTTGCAAACCAAAGCACATGGGTAATGATCCAAGCCTGCAGTCCATTGATTTCATATTTATTCACTGCACCTAAAATAGGAACAAAAATTGAGTGTTAGTGACACTGCATTAATACAGCTTTTCATTAATATGGATATGCACAGAATATATAGAAGCTCAGTCAAGTGCTCATGAAATGACCTCACTCTCCTCCTCCTCCCAACTAAATACCTCGAGGCACTTTCTCAATGTTACATTAGACTCTGCTGTAACCATTAGGCTTTGTTAGGCTGAGTTTTTCCCTTCACAGTACTGAATTTAGAATTCCCCCAAAACTTAACTAAAGTAACAAGTGAGCCTTTCTAACACTGAGTTCACGACATGCATTTTGTTCAATTCTCTTGGATTAACTTAGCTTCAGAAGGTACAACTGCACTGTCAGATACCAGCAATAGTCCACTGCCTTTTTCAAGTGCCCAAACTATCCATCTGTACTTTTCCATTGCTGGTGTGGTGCCTGCCATAGCAACAGTTTTACTAACAGTAAGAGAGAGATATTCTATAGTTTATGCTAAAAGAGGACATAGATTGCTATTTTTGCTTAAAGTGAGCATAGGGGGAAGGTAAGGGGAGCTGTCCACATTTCCTCCCACTACACATGGATTATTAAAGACTGTAAATACAGAAATACTGTAATTTTAGAAGATTGTTTGGTGTGCATATATTCTAGGGAAGACCTTACCAGCAGGGGTGACAGCTCCTTCTTGCACACCTCCCACATATCCAGGAAAAAATTTATGGCAGAAGTCAGGAACAAACACATACAAAACCACCTAGAAGAGAGAGAATGTATTAACAGCAAATCCAGACAAGACAAAACCCCTCAAACCAATATCCCTTTATACATATATCAAATACAGCACACCCTGCAGTTTCTATTAAGTACTGGATAAGGAAATATGGCAATATTTAGCTGTTGTGATTTTAGACTACTAACATATCCAAGGTATTTGAAATTTTAAAAGGTGTACTCCATGTAAGGTTGTCATCCTTTTTGGTGGGGAGGCAGGACAGCTGGTAACTACATTCAAGTCCTGATCCTTTTATTCTGGAATTAATGTGTGTTTTAAGCAAGCTCTTTTCCAATTAGGAAAAAAAATGGAGTGGTTTGGTGAGTTTGATGATATTTTACAAATCTAAGTGATACTTCCTATGTCAGTGTTGTTTTACTGCCTATATCAGCTCTTCAGCAGTGTTAGCTTATGATGTATTTGCTGTGCATGAATTTAAAATGAATGGGTATTGTTGTTATAGAGTTGTTTTTTCTTAAGAACCTCATCAAGGAATTATGTCACACAAGGAATATTTGTGTACATACTTATTTTTCAAGTACATAAGTTTCATTTGGATTCCAAAAAGCCATGGAAAGTGAGAAACACCAAAGAGTAAATGCCAGTGAAACATTCCAATATCCTTTGTGTGAAAGGATTCATGGAACAGCTGTTTGAAAAAACAGACACCCCATGTAGATCACAACCCAATAACCCACCTGGAAAGTGACCCAAAGGGTGTAGATGCCAGCAGCCCTATAGGTCAGCATAGGAGTCTTGTTCCAGATGTCAGACAGATGTTTATTCCCCATAAGCAAGTCAAGGAGTGGACCAGTCAGAGAGCACTGGTACTGGTCACAGGACATTATGAAGTAATACACAATCAGTGGTGCAAACATGAGCAGGAAAAGGATGCTTGCCAAGGAAAACCAGTCCACCTCCCTGTAATCCAAAACAGAGCAATTGTTCTTCCCCAGCTTCCAGTTAGACAAGGGGTTATGTCAGACCATTTTTTCAGTGGACCTTCTAGACTAACTGGATGAAAACTGAAAATGCTTTCAAGGCACATACATTTCTTTGGGTCAAACAGCTATAACAACTCAGCACAGTGCATACCACAAACTGTTACAAAATTGTGCTAGGTGATCAGAGCAACAGACTAGATAGTATTTCCCCTCCAAGAAACATGTTATTGGTATAGATTTCATGATTTTGATTGCAATCATGGCCAGTTGGAAGTGATAACAATGCCAAGAGCATTATGCAAAGCTTGGAAACATGGAAAAGGAAGACTTTAGATGGCTGTTAGTTGAGCTCCCTGCACCACACACTGCCAGCAGTGCCAAGCCACAGACACCCAGGCCTGTTTCCAGCTGCAATGCAATACCCTACCAATACCTGCCCAACCCTTTGAGAGCAGGCATGAGTCATAAACCTTGCTATAGCAGGAGATCTCAGCTGGGAATACCACACACACACCAGGATGCCCGTTTTCCAGATCTCAGGAAATATTTTGTTCCTTGAAGGAACTACAAATTTTACCAATTCTTATGATTTGCTTTCCTTTTTTTGCCAGGAGGACTCTGTTTTAACCCAAGCCATGTGGCAACTGTGTCTTAAAACTCTTGAGGAACTCTTCTTCAGCATCTGTTGCTACAGCAAATTATCCATGAGCTTTCCAGGGCAGCAATATAACAATCTGTTCCTAACAGTTAAGTTTAAAAGCAATGTAAATCTATAAGAGTAATTATGAACCAACTGGAAATACAAGGACTAATTAGGGTCATCAGCTTCTCTCACCATGCTCTTCCCCACTGGGCTTGAGATGTTTGAGTACCATTTTGGGTGTTTTTGTGTTTTCTTTCTTGAGCAAGTTTTTTCTCCTGATGGGCTGCCATGGTGTCCTGTATGAAAGAAAATATTCATCATATTACTCCAGCTGTTTGTCAGAAATTCCTATGGCTCCACAAGAGGAACACAAAAGTTATTAAAAACTGTTCTATAGCCTTTTGGTTACATGACATTTGGGGGTGGAGGGGAAAAAATCCTTACCAGTTCCTTATGAACTTAGCAAAACACAATCAAAACACTGATGTCAAAATGATCCATTAAACTTCATGCTATGTGCAAATTTCTCTTAAGATGTATTATATAATATATGGCTTACTACTTACACATGAGATGCAGAAAGAAAAACAAATGTTTTGCCACATTCTTACAAACCTCTGAAAATAAAGTTCCCTAACTAACTGCCTTTCTTAATTAGAGAAATTTCTGCTATTGTCACATTATTGTACTGGACCTTGGCATTTACACACTTTTGCCCAGACTCCTTATTCCATACACGTTAGCTGCACCAAAGCAAACAAGGTATAATACCAGCTAAGTCAAAAGTCAGTGGGAATGGAGAAGGACTTATTAAACACCTTACTCTCTTTGTGGAACATGCATTGCATCTTCCTTTTGCTTTGCTCAAACACTCCTTGTGTTAAAGCTCACTATCCTATAATCTGACCTATGGACTGACACAGATTGCTGTCACTCCTCGTCGTGAACCTGGCGACCCATTACCTGGACTGTTAGTTGAACCTGGCATGAGCTCTGCATCGCCCTGCTCACCTCGCACAGGTGTCCCTGTCCCCCCGAGCTCCCAGCCCCAGGCCCCTTAGGGACCACCTGGCTCCCACAGCATCCCGACAAGGGAAGAGGCTGCCGAGGCATCAAAGGAAGAAAAGCTCGGACAGGGATAACACGCTGGGAGCATCTGCAGAGATCTCCCCCACACCGCGCATTTCAATAAAAACGCTTATTTTCAGAACTAATCTAAGAAGACGGTTAATCACGCCCGTTTGCCCGCCCGCTTGGCTCCCTCCCTGCCCCACGCGGCTCTCCAGGCGGAGCACACGCACCCACGAGC
>NW_008656822.1:8573-9603 GCF_000695815.1 Acanthisitta chloris | reverse complement strand
ATGCGCTGCTTCTCCCGCAGGGTCAGTGAAGACCGAGGGCGCACGGCGTGGGACCGAACTGCCGGTGGTTGGGGCTGTTCCCGCCGCTCTGAGCTGGGGAAACACGGGATCGGTTGTGCTGGTGCTGAGCCCTGCGGAGGAAGTGCTGGTGCTGTGTAACTGGTGGCGCTTAGAGCACAAACGCAGCTGCAGGATGGGTTGGAGCACAAGAAATGATGGAGTTGTGCTTTGCCACGTGGGTTAGTTGAAGGTGAGTGTCCTGGGGGGTGCAGTGATGCAGCTGAAGGGATTTGCACTGTTAGCTGCAGCGATAGCTGGTGTAGATTTAAATCTGCAGAGTTTAAAGAGAGGAGAATTTAAAAGGTAATTCAAATCTTTATCCTGCTTAGCTCTGTGGAATAGATCAGGTTACATTGCAGTGTTCTTTCTCAACCTCAAATCAAGTCCAGCCTTATTAAACTCTTTGCTGTTGTATCTCTGCTTTGGCTTCTATATTTAGCCGCTTTTGTAGCTTATAGGTTAATAAAGTTTTCAAACGATTTGTTTGGCTTCTGTTTCTGTCTGTCACAGTTCCCATGGGTGACGTAAAACACCACAGGTTGACTTTAAACTATATTTAGGCACTCAGTGGAACTTGAGGGTGTTGGAACGGCTGCAGCTCAGCCCAACTCCCGTTCATGGGAATCTTGGAGACGCTGAGGTTGGAAAAGAACTTTAATATCTGGTCCAACCCCTCCAAGGATGCCAAGGCCACCACTGACCATGTCCCCAAGTGCCACATCCACATGGCTGTTAAATCCCTCCAGGAATGGTGAATCCACCACTGCCCTGGGCAGCCGTTTTGGGGGAGAAATACTCCCAATATCCAACTTAAAATACTCCCAATATCCAGTCTAAAGTAGGTAGTGTCATGTTGTTTCTGCCATGTGGTTCCAGATGGGTTCAAGGCTGAGCTGGATAGTGCGTTTAGACAATGAAAACACCTCTGTAGCCACGGAGGTTATTAAAAAACTTTATTAACAGGAATGAA
>NW_008656822.1:0-8526 GCF_000695815.1 Acanthisitta chloris | reverse complement strand
GGCTGAGCCCTCGGGCCTGGCTGGATCCATGCTGCATCCAGCGGTTCCTGCAGCACCGCGTGGTGGCAGCAAAGGCCCATGGAAAAATCCCAAATGGCTGTGGGAGGAGGAGCTTTGGGGCCCTGGGAGACCTGGAACTCGTGACTGGGATGGGAGGCCGAGTCGCCCCAAAGTTGAGGGCTAAGACCACAAACAGCTGTGAGGTCTCTGCTCTAGCAGACTTCACTACCCACAGGCAGGTTTAAGGGATTACAAAGGGAAACATTTCCATCTGCCTTTAAACTCATTGCTTAAAATGAGTTTTTAGTTGGGTTTGGTCCCACAAGGAGCCGGAAGTGACCAGTTCCCAGCTGTCTCCAGGACAGGGAGAGGCCAATTTGTAAGGCAGCTGCCTGACATTAGGAATCCTAGTAAGAATCATAATCCATTAAGAATCTTAGTCCATTATGAACCCTGTTGCTAAGGTTTACCTTTAGGGAGCTTCCCTGTCCCCTCAGGATAGAGCAGCTGCTGCTCCAAGGGCAGGATGAGAAAACAGAATCATGGGCACAGCTTAGAGCTGCCTGGCTGTTCCCTGCTGTGCCAAGCTGCTCCTGTCCCACACAAAACCAAATCACTGGGACTCAGCAAGCTCAGGGACACCCCAAATCCAACTTTTTCCCTCAAGCAGTGAGTGCTGCAGAGCCAAGTGGGAATGAGGGAGCAGCAGCACCATGTAGGGTGTGCTGGTCAGGCACTGGGAGCACAGCAAAGCTCACCCAGGCAGCTAGAACAGGGAATTCTACACATTCCTGTACAATTCCTGCCCTCAGCCCCTCTCAGCCTGCCCTGGCCTCTGCTCTATCTGCAAACAGGTCTTGAGAGCAGCTGCAGTGTGTGTTAACACCTTCCAGGTGAAGAGAGTCGCTCCAGGTATTTCTTTCTGCCTGAGGAGTGGATGCTGCTGTGGCAGTGCTGGTCATCCCCATGGATCTGTGAGGGACTGAGGTGGGACACAGGGGTCCCTGACAGTCATCCCCACCCCAGAGCTCACCTGTTCCTGCTGCACTGCCAGCAGGGCTGGCCAGGAATGCAAACATTTCTGCAGAAATGGGTTTCCATCCGATGACTTTGAAATCAGACAATTTTAAGATGTCTCTCCCTAAAAAAAACTATTTAGGGAAAAAAATGGGTTCATTTTAGGCTCCTTTTTCATACCATGAAGCTGGTACTGCTGGTGCTGCTGCAGCTCACTGAGGCAGAGCTCAGAGGGGTCCCTGCAGCACATGTGGGAGTGGTGGAAGCTCCTTGTGCCTGTCAGGAAGAAGGTGCTGGAGCCAAAATCCAGAGCAGAACAAGGGCAGGGAGAGCTGAGCCAGCTGCTGGGGGTGGCTGGAGGGCATGGGGGGGTTATTTCACTTCATTTCCAGTGGCCCAGGAGGCTCAGCACAGTGAGCACCTGCTGATGTGTGCGTGGAGTTATCAAAGGAAAGAACTGCCAAAGGCCAAACACTTGATCCAGATTCAAATGTGTACTTAGAAGTGCAGCTTGACAAAAAAACCAGCCAAAAGCCTGACACAGACCAAAGGGGCGAGGAGGCCCTTGAAGAGAGCTGGCAGGAGGCTGAGAGCCGTAACATCAGTGCCTGCAGCTTCCCCCCAGCCTTCTGCAGGGAACAGAAAGAGCTGCCCAAGAGGACTTTGAAGATATCAAAGCTTTGTTACAGTCTGGAAACACCACCACACTTACAGGGAGGGACTTGGAGTAAGCTGCAATACATGATTTCTTCTCAATTAAAGGACTAGAAAGGGCAGAAGGAGGAGACCCAAAGCCTTTACCAAAGGGATAAACTCAGGAATCTCTGTACACTCAGGTGTGCAGGACCTTACTTGGACAGACAGCCAAGCTCTGACTTCACAGGGAGAATATTTCCTCGTGGAGGCGTCCCACCTCACAGGGATTATGGACAAGCAGGAGAGAGCAACTGTAAGAAGGGCTGCCTCAAAACAGCCTCCCTGCATGCCCCAGACCAGGGCTATCAGCTGAATTCCAGCTACGCAGGGAAAGAAAAGGGAATTCAGGAGGTTTTCCTACCCAGAAAATTCAAGACCTTTATCCTCCCAGGTGAGGAGAAGGTGTTGGTTCCCCTATGTCACACTATGACTCCCTTAACATTCCAGCAGCCTCACAGACAGACACTGCAGCCCTGGCAGGAGCCCCTAGCCCCTTTCCATGCACCCACCTCCCCCGTGATCCAGGGGGCAGCAAGGGCAGGACGGATGTGCTAGGGCTCAGAGAGCAGCTCCCAGCACACAGCTGCAGCATCCCAGGGAGCTCTTCCTGCTGCTGCCTCCGTCCCCCAGGCCTGGGCTCACGTTTGGGGCAGACACAGACACGACAGACAGACAGACATGCACACACTGCCGGGCAGATGCAGCACTGAGTCTCTGTACAAGGGCAGCACCGCATTAGGACCTGCAGCAGCCTGAGCCTCGAACCTCCTTCTGCACGTAGTCGTGGAGCTTGAATTTGGGCTCGTTGGGCAGCTTCATGGACCTGTGCTTCAGCTCCCTGTGGCAAGAGGAGGAACACACTGCTCTTCCTACGCTGCCTGCTGGCAGGGAGGGGAATTACTCTGGACAAGGGTCTGCAGTGACAGTACACAGGGAATGGTTTTTGCACTGCCAGAGGGCAGGGTGAGATGGGATATTGGGAAGGAATTCCTCCCTGTGAAGTGCTGAGGCACTGGCACAGGTTGCCCAGAGCAGCTGTGGCTGCTCCATCCCTGGAAGTGTTCCAGGCCAGGTTGGATGGGGCTTGGAGCAACCTGGGCTGGTGGAAGGTGTCCCTGCCCATGGCAGGGGGGTGCACTGAATGGGCTTTAAAGCCCCTTCCAACCCAAACCATTGCAGGGCTCTGATTCTAAACTACCTGGCACAACTTGACTTTGCCTGGACACTTTGCTCCTCCTGATGAGACATTTCCTATCTCATGTCAGAGGGCAGGTTCTTGCCAGCACAAGAGTTGAAGGTAGAAGGGAGCCCAGGGAATGAAGAGGTGGGTGACAGTGCCAGCCTCGATCCCAAAGACTGCTGTGTCCCAGCACAGTCACTTACTTTGCAATGGCTGTGAATGCTAATTCCACATTGAGGCCACTTTTTGCGCTGGTCTCCATGAAGGGCACTCCATACTCCTGTGGGATGAGACATAGTGGCATCAGGAATGTCACCTGGGGTGTTCCCAGGAGCTCCAGGCATCAGTGCCTGCTGTGGGAGCACATACCCTGCCCTGGGAATGGAGCTGTGCTGTGGGCAGGGAGAGCTGAGCCAGGGCTCACAGCTCAGGTAACTTTGGGAACAATTTTTGAGGACAAAGAAATAAGAAATCACAGTGGAAGCACAGGTGACACTGGCTGAGCTGCAGCAGGTGGCACCTCACCCACCTTGGCAAGTTTCTCCCCATCTTCCCTCTTCACCACTCTGTCCTGGGCTGAATCCACCTGCAACAGGAACAGCAGAAAGCAATCTGGGGTGATTTAGAAGGTCACCATAGGTAACCCCCATGTCCCCTTATCCCTGCCAGGCTCCCCTGCCCACAGCTCCATGGGAGGATGAGGAGGCTCTGGCAAAGACTGGGGCCAGGCTCACCTTGTTCCCCAGTAACATGAGGACCACGTCCTGCTGTGCATATTCATGAATCTCTGTCAGCCAGGCCTGGAGCGACACAGAGAGGGGTTAGCAACAGCTCCTGTAGGGATTTATCCCCAATTTCCCCTCGGCTGGGACATTCAGACTAGACCTCTAGGAGGACAAGGCTGAGGGTTTGCCCCAGGACATGCCCCATGCCCATGTCCTGCACGTGCTGCTCCTGTGCTGAACACACTCAGCCCAGCAGGCACCTGAACCTGCTTCCCTGAGCCGTGGGGTGGCTTCCCTGCCCTCTAATCCAGCCCAATCTAACCAAGCCTGCCCTAATTCCTGTTATCCCTGACCCCACGGTGTGAGCAGCCACTGCTCCAAGCCCAGCAGCATCCTGCATCAGCACCCAGCTGGTTAGGGAAGTGAGGGATGATTTGGGATTAGAGCCTGGCACTGATGACACATGGGAGCCCAAGACATGTGGGCACAGCCCCAGGACCCTATTGCACCCCAGCTGGGATCAGGGTGCTCAGCTCCATGGATGGGTTGGTCCAAGGGATACACAGTCACTCCTGACAACCACCCTCAGCTCCTTTCTGTCTCCACTCCCGCTCCATCCATCTTCCCAGCACCTGGGTGCTCACTCCTCCCTGCTGGGGCTGTGTGTGCCCCACGGATGTCTCTCTGATGTCCCTGTGTCCCCAGGATTCCTAACGCTGCAGACAGGGTCACATCATCCAGTGGTGTGAGACCTCCAAGGGATTTTCTGTCTCATGCAGGGTCGCCACTCCCATGCAGCTGGTTAGCACCCAGCACTCACCCCTCCTCAAGCCATCCAGCTCCTCAGGCTGGAAAATACCACTGCTGGCCAGTCCCAGCCAGCAGGAAGCATTGCCAGTGCCATGGGAGCAGGGAGGCAGGATGCAGCTCCTGTCCCCCACCATGGGACTGCAGGCACAGAGCAGTGGCAGACACAGCTGCTGGTCGAAGGATGCTCTGGAGCAGGGACAGCAGGCACCCAGGGGGTCAAGGAATGCAGGACCCCCCCAGGAGCTGGTGTCACAGATGATTGCTCCCCTCTCCCCGTCCCAGGATGCCACCATGGCACAGGGTGTTTGTGCAGGCACAGCTGCTCACCATGGATGCACACGGTGTTCTCTGTGTCCGGGACAACTGCAATCACACCCTGTTCAGTCAGGGCTAATTGCTCCCTGGGCTGGGACACACTGTCAGCGCTGGCACAGGTGGCCTCCAGCAGCCACAAGGGCCTGGCAGGGTGAAAGTAGGGGACACTGAGTCTCTGGATCCTCCTGATCCCCTCACAGTGATGTGCCCACAGGTAGCATTTGCTTTCCCCCTCAGCCAGATTTAAGAGCTCTCTGCTCCAACACTGCTCCCCCAGGAGCCCCAGAGGGACTCAGGATCAGCTGGAAGGGTTGGAAGCAAACATAGGCAGCATATGGGACCCCCACAAAACCCATCAGACAAGAAGGGCAGGTGGGCTGGGGACATGCAGTGGGATGTGACCCTTTCCCCTGCCAGGTGTGGCACTAAGAGGGGGTGCCCAATCCCAACCCTTTGGGACCCAAAGGAGCAGAGGAGGATGAGGAACAGCTCACTTGGCAAAGCTGCCTGTGCTCAGCTACTGCAGCAAATTCTGTGCTGGTACTGTAATTACACAGAGAGTTAATTGGCTGGAGCAGAGAATCCATCACTCCTTTTATTTGCAGTGAAAGGGAAAACCTTCCCTGCCTGTTCTTGCAGGTGCTCAGCATTAACCACAGCCCTTCTGAAAGTGCCCACAGCTCACACCTCCATCACACACCTTCTCCACGTACCCCCTCCCCTGGCCTGACCCACAACCAGCCCAGCACACACAGGGGACAGCAGGAGAGGCCTGGGGGTGCTGCTGTACCTGGATGTTGTCAAAGGATGCTTTGTTGGTGACATCGTAGAGCAGGAGCAGTGCTGTGGAGAGAGGATGTGGTGTTAGTGCCAGTGCCAAGCAGAGTCCATGGCACAGAGCATGCTCTGCACCACCCACCACGTGGGTCACACCTGGGGACGTGAGGTCCTGCTGTGAAATATAAACCAACGTGCTGAATCCTCCACAGCAACACCTCAGACTGGTGCTGTTTGCACCTCAACATGCAGAGCCTCCCATGGGTAAACTGGTGATTCCCAACTCCCCTGGCCTGGAGTGGCAGCACAGGACCCCGGAGAGCCAGAGGGAGCTGCCCCTGAAGCAGAGGTGTCCGTGCTTACCATGGGCATCCCTGTAGTAAGCATGGGTGACGCTGCGGAATCGCTCCTGCCCAGCTGTGTCCCAGATCTGGAAGGCAGAAACAGAGAAGCCACACATGACCAGGACACACCAAATCCAACACCAAAACTATCCCAAATGCCACAGTTCAACCCCAGGAAGATTCTCCAGCTGTTGCTTCCTGGGACATCAGTAGAAAAAATGACAAGAGCAATAAATATCGGAGCAGGCCCTCCTCACTCCTCAGCATGGGGACACGGCAGTGCGTGCCCAAGGACTCCTGACATGGCTCTTAATTGGAAAATCCGTGGAGCAGATGGATGTGTGGAGACCTGCTAATGTGATTTATCAGTCTCTAATGCAGCAGGTTTGCAGAGTGCCACACTGCAGCCACGGAGGATCTGTGCTAACGGTGTTACTGAGCCCTGGGCAAAGGGCTTAGGGAAATGGGTCTTGGGGGGCTGGAGCAGCTCTGGCTGCAGGGCAAGCACGGAATCTGGAGGTCCCTGGATGTATGCTGAGCCAGGGGACATGGATCCCTTCAAGGACCTCTGTCCCTCTCACCATGCTCTGGCTCTCCCAAAGTAGGAGCTGCCTGGAAACGCTGAGCAAACCCCATAGATGCTGCTCTGGTTTCACTGGCTCCAGCTGCAGTCAGGGAGCAGCAGGGCTGGAACTGGGATGGGCATGGCCAGAACAGGCCCCAGCCCTGAGCAGGCTCCCACCGAGGGGACAGAGCAGCCAAAATAGCCTGTAAGGCTCTCCAAAAGCAAGAGATGCGGCTGCAAAGGACGGAGATGGGAGACGCATTTCTGGGGTGTTCCTCTGCCGAAGGGTTTTCTCCAGCCACAAACAGCCAGGGAGGAGAGTCAGGGGCTACAGGGACATACCTGCAGCTTCACCTTCACCCCATCCACCGTCAGCACCTTGTTCTGAAAGAGAGGAGAAGGGCAGTGAGGGGTGAGTGCAGCTGCAGGACACTCAGTTCCTCCCAAGCCCTCGGGCTGATCCCCTCTGCTGCTTTCTAAATTCGCATCCACCAGTCCCAGCACCTTTGGAGCTGTTTGCACCATGGTGCAGGCAGAGGATCCCTCCCTGCATGGCACAAGCTGCATCAGTTTGGGTACCGAAGGCCCAGTGTCTGCAGAGCTGATGCAGTGCCACACATGGCTCAGGCTGGAGACCTCTGGCCAGAGCGCCAGCATCCCACCTTAACGGCCTTCCAAACACACGGCCAACCACTCCACATCCAGTCAGCAAATTAAAAATAACTCCTCCTCCTGCCTCTTGTACCCATTTTGCTCCTGGTTTCTCTCTCAGTTTTTTCACCCCCTGTTTTGCTTGGTTATAGCAGGAAAGATGGAAAGGAGAAGAAGGGGCAGTTCCCCTCCACACTGGGTTTTCCACAAAGCCAACAGGATACCCTGTATGGAAGAGCAGCGAGCAGTGTGAGGAGCCCATCAGTGTCTGGGCAGCTGTGTCAGCCAGTAAGGGCAGGGGACAGACCCTGACCATGTCCCAGAGTGAGCCACCCTAGGCTGTCCAAACACAAACACAATCCTACACGCCAGCAATCCCAGGGGAAGGTGCAGAGAAGAGATTAATTTGCCTGCCAGATCCATAAAAATTCGCACAGTAATCAGTGGGACGTGCTGGAAACGCAGCCAGGGAGCAGCACCAGTGGGATGAGGCAGAGCTGATCACTGCTCTGGTGATGATTCAAATTCCATTTGCTCCAGAGCTGGCATGGGATGCTCCCCTATTCCTGGTCACATAGGATGGTCAAGGCTGCCCTGATCCCAGCAGGGCTCTGCTGCCTCAGCCCCAGCTCACCCACCCACCCTGGCACCAAATCTGCCACTAGCTCTGGTGCCACCAACCCCATGCCAAGATCCACCCCGGCACATCCCACACCACTCCGCACCATGGCCCAGGCACCTCGGGATGCTGCTGGGGCCATCACCCCAGCAGGACAGTGCTGGCAAGGCTCTTCAGGGATGGTTTTCATGAGAGCAAAGGGAGCATCTCTGTCCCTGCACACCCAGGAGAGGACAGGGGCGCGGAGGAGCGGGCAGAGCGAGCTCAGGCAGGGGAGACGGGAGAGGTTTATAAATACCTTCAAAGGAGCGACCGAGACGGGGGAGAGGAGTGATTCACAGCCTAGGAGTGGTAAAAATAGGCAGCTAGGCTGTGGGGTGGGGTGGGGGAGCTGAGAAGCACCCGGGGAGTAGCCAGAGGACTTGGGGAGCTAAGAAGTGTGTGCGGAGCCGGACAGGGCCCTGGGGCTGGCTCACCTCACAGGGAGCTGAGCCTTTCCCAGAATGTGAGCTGGGGCTGCTCCAGGCCTGAAGTGCCTAAAGCCCAGGGTCCCACTGCCACCAGCCCTTGGTGCCTCTGCACATAGCTCCCAGGTGAGCACAGATCAGAGCCACCCCCAGCGAACCATGTGCCCCTGAGCATATCCGAGTGGACAAGTTGCATCTTCACCCTCATTCAGAGGATGAAGAACAGCTCTGCCTGGCATCTGTTCCACAGGGGAGACAGGGTAGGTTTATGTTCTGCAGAAGAGTCACTCTCTGAGCTCACCTTGCCATGCCAGAGGCTGCAGAGAGACATAGAATCATAGAATTTTAGGGGTTGGAATG
>NW_008656821.1:0-425 GCF_000695815.1 Acanthisitta chloris | reverse complement strand
ACAGGGGACAATCCCCTGCCCTCCTGCTCTGTGTCCAGGCAGGAATTCCAGACTGGAATGATGTGTGTGTCCCTGTGCCCACCCAAGGCAGGAATTCCAGGCTGGAATTCCAGGCTGGAATTCCATAGTTTTCCTGGTATTCCCACAGGTGGTGATGCTCACAGGGGACAATCCCCTGCCCTCCTGCTCTGTGTCCAGGCAGGAATTCCAGACTGGAATGATGTGTGTGTCCCTGTGCCCACCCAAGGCAGGAATTCCAGGCTGGAATTCCAGGCTGGAATTCCATAGTTTTCCTGGTATTCCCACAGGTGGTGATGATCACAGGGGACAATCCCCTCACTGCTTGCCACGTGGCTCGGGAGCTTCACTTCCTGCGCCGGGAGCAGACACTGATCCTGCAGCCTCCTCCTTCCAAAGGTATCCTG
>NW_008656820.1:10230-11590 GCF_000695815.1 Acanthisitta chloris | reverse complement strand
TAAGGAATGGAAAAATATCTAGGGAAAATATATTTCCTGACATGGAGAAATGTATGGAATATATAGAGAATATATAGGAAATGTTTCTTTACTTAGAGATATGTGTTTGGATACAGAAAGAGAAGCAGAAAGGAAAGGAATCTATACATATATATATCCATAAGATCCTGGTGGGAGCTGAGCAGGTGTGCAGGGATAATGGGATGTTCCAGGATCCTCATTCCCCCACGTCTGCCACTGCTCCTTCCCAGCCGTGCGATGGTTTGGATGAGCTGCTGCTGTCTCTGGGCACAGTGTCGGGGTTTGTCCTCCCTGTGCCGCGTCGGATCCTTCCCAAGGGATGGGAAATAAAAGTGTCATTCCAGAACGGCCCAGAGTTCTGCTGGGATGCTGTGCCTGAATTCCAGGGGTTGGGTGTTTCTTCCTGCTGCCGCGGTGGGTATGGAGAGCAGGGTGGGATGCTCCTGCTCCCTGTGCTCGGAGCAGAGCTGGGAATCACTTCCCTTCGCTCCTGTTCCTTCCTTATCCATCCCCTCGTTCCCATTTCACACTGATGAGTCGTGGGTTATTTATCTCAGGTTATTTATGTTCAGAGAATCCCTGTTTATCTTATTTTTATCCCCGTGGTTCTTATTTATATGTGGCTTCATTATATTCATTTTAATCAGATTTTGATTTAGTTTCCATTGAGATGATTATTGATCAGATTTTTTTTCTATCCAGAGTATTTAATTCAGATTATTTCTGCCCTGTTTGTGTTCAGACAATTTATTTTCAGATTGTCTCAGATTCTTTAGTTTCATTTTATTCCTCTTCAGTTCATTCCTGTTTGGATTATTTAATTTTATTTATATTTATCTGATTTCTATTCAGGTAGTTTATTTTCAATTCATTTCTCGCCAGGTCATTTCAGATTATTTTCATTTTATTTCTCATCACGTTACTTTTATTAAGTTTATTTATATCCTGATTATTTCATTCCAGTTGTTTCATTCAGATTATTTATATTCATTTTACTTCTATTTAGCTAATTTCTATTCAGATCATCTATTTTCAGTGTGTTTATATTCAGATCATTGGGTTTTATTTACTCATAGTGAGGTTATTCCCACTCAGCTGATGCCCCCACTGCCCCCGCCATCCCAGGGGACCCCAAATCACCACTCAGGGACTCTGACTGCAAACACCTCTTTATTTGGAGCATCCAACTGGGGGACACAAGTGGGACCCCCCAGGACAGGGGGTGAGGGTTTGTCACTGTGTGTCCCCTGGGGCTGCGGAGTTGTGGGGAAGAGACCCCAGGATGGCATCACCCCTGACCAGTGTCACCCCCCTGGGCTGGCACCACCCCAGGCTGGCA
>NW_008656820.1:9434-10150 GCF_000695815.1 Acanthisitta chloris | reverse complement strand
GCCAGGGTGCTTTGCCTGGGTTCCTCCTCCAGCACTTGGGACAGCAGCACCCACCAGCCCCCACCCCATGAGGTGCTCTCGGGGCATTGGGTACTCAGGGACATCTCCCTGCCACCCACTGTTCCCAAGGAAGCTGGTCCCACCTCCAGCTGCTGGGGACATCCCACAGTCCTGGCCCCACCACCCAGGAGGAGGCACCTTCACGCCCTGTGGCATCCCATGGTGAGGAGACCCAGGGTGGGGGTGACAGGGAACCAGTGCAAGGTGACAAACCAAGTAACAGTGGAGGGCACGGGGGGGGGTCAGTTCTTGAACATGTCACACAGCAACTTCTCCATGGGCGTGTTGCCGATGGTCCGGCGGAAGAAGAGCAGCTCCACGCGCTCTGAGGAGATGAAGCGAAGCGCAGGGAGGAGCAGCAGCAGCTTCCCAAACCTAGGGACAGGGCAGTGGCCATAGGTAGGTGTCCTCACCCCTGGTGTCACCATGGGGGGTGAGGATGGCTGTACCTGACGGGTTGCCCAGGGTAGTGGGAACGGTTGTGCTGGCCCAGCATCACCTGTGACTGGTCCTGCAGGTTCTCCACCTGCTCAGGGTCCTTCAGGCCACGTGTCTCTGCAGGGACAAAGGGGTGACAGGGTGGGGAGGGGGCACACGGGGATGGCCAGCAGCAGGTACTGCTGGGTGCCCTCACCTGGTTTGAAGAGCACCACAGC
>NW_008656820.1:8722-9354 GCF_000695815.1 Acanthisitta chloris | reverse complement strand
CATGCAGGCAAATTCAGTGGGGTCAACAGCCAATGCCTTGAAGCGGCCGAGGGTCTCCTGCAGCGCCCGGATGTCCAGGGCAGCTGGCAGCAGCTTGCCAGGGGCTGGCTCAGGGACAGCCAGCAGTGGGCAGCTCTCCAGGGGCATGGACCACTGGATGGCACAGAGCAGGAACAGCTCACTCCATGCTTCCTCCAGTAGGATCACCTGGGGAGAGTGGGGGGAGCCCCCCAAGCCCCTGTCCCCCCCAAAGCCTCCAGCAGCTGCAACCAGCACAGTAGGTTGGGCCCAAGGGCACTGTCTGCAGGGCAGGGGGGCCAAGAATGTTGAGGAGATTCTCCAGCCATGCCCATCCCACTGGCTGCCACGTATTTTGGGGTCCCTGTTGCCCCATAGGCAGATCCCCACTTCTCCACGGGGGTGCCCAACCCCACCTGGTCACGGAAGGGCAGGTTAGAGAAGACAGGCAGGTTCTTGGCCCATTTCACAGCCATGAAGAGGAGCCGAGCAGAGGTCTCGTAGATGTTTTCGGGACTGGATGCCGGGTACGGTGCCACCTGGTATTCGCCAGTTGCTCGCTCCGGCTCGCTGCCCGTCACATCCACTGTCTCATCAGCTGTGGGGATGGAAGA
>NW_008656820.1:6213-8591 GCF_000695815.1 Acanthisitta chloris | reverse complement strand
TGGTCGGGGACCTGGAGTGGCAGCGACAGTGGTGCCAGGACCACGAGGAGCTGGGCAGGGTGGTGGGGGGACATCACGTGTGGTGGCCACGTGCTCAGGGGGCAGCTCAGCGTCCAGCTCGATGCTGTCCAGCCGGACCTGGGCCGTGCTGCGGGGCTGGCGCTCGTTCTGCACGGCTGTGGGGACAAGGTGGCATCAGCACCAGCCATCCTGCTGTCCCCCACTGCCCTCTGTCACCACGTGTCCCCTCACCCAGCTCACCATCCTTGTTCATGCCAGCTTGCAGGCACTTCTTGAGCCGGCAGGCCTGGCACTGGTTGCGATGAGCCTTGTCTACTGGGCACAGCCCTGTCCCTGCCTGGCACCTGTGGGGAGAGGTGGCACTTGGCTGCAGCCCCTGGGGTGGCCTCTGTCCCCAAGGAGGGTCCTGCCCCCATGGGTGCAATGTCCTGGGGGGACTCTGTCCCTATTAGGTTTTTGTCCTCTTTTCATATGTTTCCTCCACCCAGTAAGTGCCTCACCACTGTGGGCAGCCTGTCCCCAACAGTTGTCCTGTCTCCAGTGGGAGCTCTGACCCTCACCCCCAAGGGTGTCCTGTCCTGTCCTGCCTTACCTTGATGGGTGTCCTGGCCCCATGAGATGTTCCCCCACCAGATCCTTCCCCCACTGGATGCCTGTCCCCTTGTCCCTACCCTGCTTGGGCTCCAGTCCCCCTGGGTCCTTTGTCTCACCCATTGCCCATACCCTGCTGGGGGTTCATCCTGGGCGGCCCTACCCCACTGGGTACCTGGCTCCATGGTCCCTGTCCCACTGAGTGTCCATCCCCAGATGTTCCTGCCCTGCTGTGGGTGTTCTTTCCCCTGTGGTGTCCATCCCCAGGGTCCCTGCCCCACTGGGTTCTATTTTCTGCTCCCCTGGATGTCCACTCCCTGTTGGCTGGCCATTCCCCCCATCCCTGCCCCACAGGGACCCTTCCCCACCCCTGTGCCCACCTGTAGATGAGCTTCCTGCGGACACTGCGCTTGAAGAAGCCGCTGCAGCCGTTGCAGGCGTAGATGCCGTAGTGCTTCCCACTGCTGGTGTCCCCACACACCTTGCACAGCAGCACGGGGCTCAGCACCTTGCCAGGGGCTGGGCTCAGCCCTGCAGGAGTGGAGCCACCACATTCAGGGTGACTCAGGACATCCCTGATGTCCCTCATCCCTCCCACCACTCCCTGCTGCCTCCCAGCATCCTGGCAATGGGGTGACTCCCATCTCTGCTGGTCCAGCCCAGGGACTCCACAGGAGGTTAAACATTTTCCCACATCTCAGCACCCAGGATGATGTGCAATGAGCTCTTGTAGGTGTTTTGAACAAAGAAAAGGGGATGAAATGGTGTCCCTAGGGGTAGGGACACCAGGCATCCCAGTGAGGAGATGCTGAGCATTTCAGAGGAGTGCAACCAGGGATAGGAGATGTCCTGGAGAAGGACTACAGCTGAGGATCCCATAGATCCTGGAGAAGGACCGTGACGAGGACTATGGACATCATGGAGAGGGTTGGGCCTGGGGTCTGCAGGGGACCCTCAGCATCTTGAAGAAGATTGATAGCTGAGGATCCCAGGCAACCCAGAGAAAGAACATGATGGGGACTTCAGCCATCCTGGAGGACAATGATGGGGACCCTGGGCATCCAGGAGAAGGAAAATGATGGAGGTAGCTCCAAGAAGCATCACAGTGGGGACATGGCACTCAGAAGGACCATGATGAGAACTCCAGCAATTCTGGAGAAGGATCACAAGCATCCCAGAGAAGACCCATGATAGAGTCACTGGGTATCTTAGAGATGGACCACAATGAGGACTGAAGGCATCCAGGAGAAGTCTATGCTGGGCACCCCAGGCACCTTGCAGAAAAACTATGATGCAGGGAGCCAGACATCTTGGAAATGGTCCATGATGGGAACCCCAAGTATCCCAGAGAACCATGAAGAGTATCCCTAGACATCTTAGAGCACTACCACAATGGGGTCCCAGCCACGGCAGAGAAAGACCCATCAGTGCCTGCTGTCCCACCATGAAACACCCACTCCAGAGAACACTCCCTCTTACCCGTGGGGCTCTCATCCAGCCCAGCGCTCACCACCGACCCTGCTGGGGACGCAGCCATCCCGTACCCGACGGTCCCGACCTCTCCCTCTGGATTCGCGGCCGTGGGTGCTCCGGTAGCTCTGCGGGCAGCAGAGCTCTTGTCTTGCTCCCTTCAAGGCGGCTTAGCCCGGGCGCTGTGTAAGCAGCCGCCTCTTTGTCACCCTCTTAATCTTTAGTGTCTGCGCGGGGCGGGGGGGGATCAATCAGCCACGCGATGAAGAATTAAAAAGGTGCTGAGCCCCAGCCCT
>NW_008656820.1:931-6043 GCF_000695815.1 Acanthisitta chloris | reverse complement strand
TCCCCCCCCTTGGGACCCACCGGGTCCCTGTAAGCGCATAAGCCCTTCACTAAGGCGGTTAGAGGGGAATAACGAAAAGTGGTAATTAAGGGGGGTAATTTCCCTGCCCCCAAGTAATTAATTACCGGCCCTGATGGCGAGGGGAGGGGTATGCCTGGTGGGGACCCCTCGTGCCTCAGTTTCCCCTCTCGGGGGCCCCCGGGGTGTTGGGCTGGCGCTGCTGACACGGCAGTGGGTGGGGGCCAGGGGGCCGTCCCTCGGGGTTATGCAACCACCGCTAAACCCCCGCGGTGACAGGGCAGCACAATTTGGGATTTGAGGGCTTTAGCCGCTAAACCCCCTGCCCAGCTCAGAGGGGTGGCCACTGTCACCCGGCCCGGGCTGTCCCCATCGACAGGTTCCCGGCCCCGGTGTCCCTCTGGGGGTGTGCTCAGGGCTGTGTGTGCTGTGGAGGTGCACCAGGGCACGGGCACTGGCAGCAGGTCCCTGCTGAAGGCTGGTGGCAGAGACACCACTGGATCTGGGGGCTGGGGGCCACCTCTGCCTGCTGCATAGCTCCATCCCTTCCCTGCCTGCACTGTATCCCCACCATCCTTCCTGCCTCTACATAGCTCCATCCCCATTGCCTGCACCATGGCTCCATCATCCTGCCTGCAGCCTCCTTTCAGCCCCTCTACCTGCAGCATCCCTCCATCCTCACTGTCTGCACCATGGCTCCATATTCCCCTGTATGAAGCACCACTCCATCACCCTTCCTGCTCATACACGGTTCCATCCTTGCTTTCACCATGGGTCCATCCTTTCCTTCACCATGGCTCTAATCCTGCCTGCACCATAGCTCCATCCTTGCATTCACCATGGCTCCATCATTGATGGCTCCATCCTTGCAGGTGGTTCCAACCCTGCCTGCACCATGGCTCCATCCTTCCCTTCACCATTGTTCCAATCCTGCCTGCACCATGGCTCCATCCTTGCCTTCAACATTGCTTGAATCCTGCATGCACTATGACTCCATCCTTGCATTCACTATGGCTCCATCCTTGCCTTCAACATTGTTCCAATCCTGCCTGCACCATGGCTCCATCCTTGCCTTCAACATTGTTCCAATCCTGCCTGCACCATGGCTCCATCCTTGCCTTCAACATTGTTCCAATCCTGCCTGCACCATGGCTCCATCCTTGCCTTCAACATTGCTCCAATCCTGCCTGCACCATGGCTCCATCCTTGCCTGCACCATGGCTCCATGCCCCCTGCCTCCAGCACCCTTCCACCCCGCGGGGTGCCCTGTCCCACCCGCAGCCCGTGTCCCACCCTGGGCCCCCGCACTGACCCAGATCTCTGACAGTCACCATCTGCGGCAGCGCCGCCCTCCTCCCGCGGCAGAATTATGACGCTGGGCTAATGCGGCGGGAGCAAGCTGTCACCTCGCCCTGCCCGGCCCTTAGGTGCCTCCAGACCCTTTCCCCATGGGTGGAACCCTCCCCAGTGCCCGATCTGGGGGTGCTGGAAGCACGTGCCCCCCGGGGTGCCAGCCAACCCATGGGTGATGTGGGGACCGGTGTGCTCTGTGCCAGGGGACACCAGGGAGTGGTCAGCATGGTGATACACGCTGAGTCGGCTAATTTGCCCGTCCCCTCCTCACCATCGGGTAAAAGCCAGCTCCAGAGCAGGGATTTGGGAGGGGGATTAGCCAGGCCAACCATCTGCTGCCAGCCAATCATCAGCACCCCCAGGAAAGCCAATAATTACAAAAATATGGTTTCCCACCCCGTTTCTCCATTACACCCAGCTGGGTGCTGTCCCCAAGGTGGAGCTGCACCTTATCACCTTCCTGGGGATGAGGACCCAGATAGGCACCCTTGGGGCCCTGCCCAGCCTGTTTTTGGGGGGCAAACCGAGCAGGCCTGGTGGCTGAGGGGCCGTGGGCGGCGGGTGGGGGTGAAGGAGCAAACGTTAAAGCCCGCAGCAGGGTCATGACTCGGCTCGGTGACAGACGCTGGGGCAGATGCCACAGGATTACCCAGCCTAAAACCTTGAGATCTGCACCCCTTCCCCCCAGCAGGCAGAGAGCATTTAATTACTAATTTACTAATTACCCAAAGATGCTGGTGATGGGCTTGAGACCTGCGGTCGGGAGCAGCCCCAAGGCTCCAGCTGCCCTAATCCCCCCGGCCGCGGGGAGCTGGCGGATGTGCCCTGGCCAAGGGACAGCTCAGTTGGGGACACTGGGTGACCCAAGGAAGCACCGCTGTCCTGGCAGTCCTGCTTCTGCCAGTGATGGCATGGAGTGGTGGGGAACAAGGAGGGGATGGTGAGAACCAGGAAAAGACAACATGGAGTAAGGGGAGACTGTGGGGATCAAGAGCAGATGATGGGGACAAAGGAGAGGTGATGGGGACCAAGAGGTGACAACAAGGATCAGGAGGGGACGTTGAGGACAAAGCAGAGATGCTAAGGACCAAAAGGAGATTATGGGTACCAGAAGGGAATGGGGAGGACCAAGGAGAGATGGTGGCGACCAGGAGGGGATAATGGAGAGCAGAAGGAGTTGATGGGGGTGGAGGGAAGATGTCAGGGACCAGGAGGTGACAACGAGGATCAGGAGGGGATGATGGGGATGAGGAGATGGTGGAGACCAGGGTGGAATTATTTGGAACCAAGAGGACATGGTGGGGACCAGGAGAGGACAACAAGGATCAGAAAAGCATGATGGGACCAGGAGAAGGTGATGGGAACTGGGAGGAGATGATGAGGACCAGGAGAGAACAATGGGAACCAAGATGTTTTGTTAGTGACCAGGAAACAATGATGGATGATTGAGAACAGGTGGTGATGGCAGGGACGAGGAGGGGATGGTAGAGACAAGGGCAGGATAAAAGACACCACATGAGGATGATGCCCAGGACCAGGAGGGTGTGATGGGGATCAGGAGGGGGAAGTTGGGGGGTGGATGAGGATCAGGAGGGGATAGTGAGAAGGATGGAAGGATAGGGACTGGGAGGGGACAATGGGGACCAGAGGGGGATAGTAGTGGCAAAGAGGGGCCAAGGGAACCTAGAGAGATTATGAGGACCAGGAGATGATAATGGAGAGTGGGAGGGGACACTGAGGACCAGAAGGGTGTGATGAGAACAGAAGGGTACATCAGGACAACAGGGACCAGGAAAAGGTAGTGGAGATCAGGAGGAGACAAGAGCAACCAGAAGATGACACGAAGTTCTGTGAGGGTGGCTGTGGGACTGGAAATGACTGGGAAGGGTTAATGTGGCTGTCTGCGCTGACCCCAGGCCAGGCCAGGCTCAGGTTTCAGCTGTAATTAGCTCTTGTTTATTGGAGGCTCCTTGATAAATGATTCTTTGGATGTTGCCCGATGACAGAGGGTGACAGTCACCCACCGGAGCCCTGCCAAAGCCTTCTCTGAACCCCCAGCACAAGGATTAAAGTTTAATATGACTCTGCAGCTGACCCCAGGCATGCACCGCCCAGGGACATGAGGTTGGGGACAGGCAGGTGCCCATCCCTAGGACACGGGGCTGGGAAAGTGCTGGTGACTCCCAGGGATGAAGGGTTTTGGCACCAAGAGATGATTTGTCACCAGCCTGGTGACCACTGTTTATCAGTGTATTGTGGCACCTTTGGGGTCACCCAAGAGGTTTGTGGATGAAATGTCATACCAGGTTGGGTTTGTCCCCCTGGGACTGGCTCCACATGATGGGCATGGTGCCACGGTGCGGCCGGTCGGTGTGGTCCGGGCACATTCCTGGGTACCGGTAGGGCCATGTGCCAGTGCCAAGAGCCACTGTGTTGTTTGCTGGAGTGGGTTGAAGTCCTGCCCTACAGCCACCTTTGGAGCAGCAGCAGTTTGGGATCCACGGTGGAGTGAGGGGACCTTGGAGGTATCCCCAAGGTGCAGGAGCACAGCACAGCGTGAGTGCCAGGGCTGGCACAATGCCCGAGGCTGCAGCTTGGGTTTCAGCAGAGCAGCATGTCACCACAACTGCTTGGGGATAGAGAGGTCCCCAAGACGGGGGACCATGTCCCCAGCTCTCAGGACATCATGCTTTCCTTCTTGCAGATGAACCTCTTCACCCAGGTAAAAGGGGAGCTGGCAGAGAGAGCATCTGCACTCAGGTGGTCCCAACCCTCTACCATAGCACCCAGCACCCCTGGACTCCATGGCTGGAACCTGCCTAGTGCTGAGTTGGGGGGCAGTGGGGCTAGGTGGTGGCCTGGGAGGCAGCTCTGAGCTGGGGAGAGTTGCTGGCAGGGGTGGATGCCAGCAGGGCTGGGTGCTGGCAGGGAATGGTTTTCAGCAGGGGACAGGTGTCGGCAGTGTCTGGGTCCCTGTCTTGCTCTGCCCCCTCTACCCACAGGTGAGCTCCCTCCTGCAGACCCTGCAAGCCCCGCACAGGCTGTTCCTCCAACCCTGGCACTGGCTGGGCTCCTGGGTGAGTCAGGTGTGGGGATGTTGGCATGGGGACCCCAGCTAGGGGCTCAGACAGTGGGTGGCAGCAGCCCAGGGAAGTGGCTGAGCCATGACACTGCTGTCCTGGGTCTCCTCTCCCCATGCCACAGGGGCTGATGCCCAATGTTTGTCCCTCCAGGTGTACAGCTCCAGGCAGGTAAGTGACAGTGTTCCCACTGTGCCCCTCACCACCTGTCTCACCTTGGCACAACAGGGCTGAATCCTGCATGCCCTGCCTTTCCCTCAACACCCAGCACCTAGAGGAGGTGGTCCCTTCCTGGAGGGTTTCCCATCCATGGAGACCCAAACTGAACCTAAGCCACCAGGGATATAGGATGAGCCAGTGGGCTGGTGATGCTGCTGGTGTCCCCGGGCACCAGTGGCCCTGACACATGGCCACATCCCCAGGCAGTGGCTGGGGCAGTGAGCACCGTGGGGTTCTTCCTCTGTGAGGGGCTGCTGGGCCAGCACTTCGATGTGGTCCCCAACGGGATGGCCGAGCCCCAGCCTGGGGACCTCTTCCTCTTTCCACCGGCCTCAAGGGGCCCTGCCTGGTGGGCTGTCCATGCTGGAGTCTACTGTGGTGACGGGGAGATCATCCACCTGGAAGGTGAGCCCCAGGAGGTTGTCATGGTGCGGGGTGTCAC
>NW_008656820.1:526-897 GCF_000695815.1 Acanthisitta chloris | reverse complement strand
CATCACTGGGGGTCGTGGCCAAGCACAGCAAGAACCACCTCCTGCGGACACGGGGGCTGGCCAAGGTGCTGCGGAGGAAAGGAGGGCTGGACGTGGCCACCCTGCAGCAGCGGATCCGGGCAGCCATGGACCAGGTGGTAGAGTATGATGCTGTCACCTGCAACTGCATCCACTTTGCCCTCACCCTGCTGGGGCTGGGCCATCTCGCCGGTGCTATGGTGGGTCCCACCACCAGAGCAGGTGCCACCCCCCCACCACCCCGGGAGACCTTGGCATCTGCTCCATCCGAGCATCACTACAGCCCACCTTCTCTTCTAGGTGTCTCCAGCACTGCAGTGATGGAGGTGATGGTGTGCTCAGGGAACACATGG
>NW_008656820.1:0-512 GCF_000695815.1 Acanthisitta chloris | reverse complement strand
CCTGGGGACCAGAGCTGTACCAGCAGCTTTGGCACCTCTCTCGCGTGGCAATAAATGGTTTGTTAAGACCCTGTGCCAGCCCTGTTTGATTTGTTGCTTTCTCACTTCTCCCAGAAGTTACTGCCAAGTGATGTCCCACCTGATCTAGTGAGGAGGTGTCACTGCCCATGGCAGGGGGTTGGGACTAGATGATCTATAAGCTCCATTCCAACCCCTAAATTCTATGATTCTATGATGAAATAAGAAGACAATATAATGTCATATGCTAACTTATAATATGCTACCATATATTATCTAATATAACGCAATGTAAAGATGTAGATTGTTATAATCCAGGTAATACAATGCAAAGATGTATCATTGTAGTTACACATGACTTTAGACTACAGGAGTGGTGCTCTGACACGCTGCCTGAGAGCTGCGCTATATCACACATAGTAAACACGTCACCAGAGCCACTGCCATCCCCAAGAGCGACCCCCGCGCTGTCCCCGCCCGCCCCAGACCCGCGG
>NW_008656819.1:126878-127554 GCF_000695815.1 Acanthisitta chloris | reverse complement strand
ATATATTTAAAGAAAACTAGAAATCACTACCACTCAAATCAAACTGCTATAAAGCAAAATCTATAGATTTTTTGGACAATGGGTCTTAAACCACTGAATGCTTTGGAATTTTTTCTAAACAATCAAATATTAGACTGTAAATCCATAAATATTTTATATACTTGTATTTAAGGTTTTTTTTACTTTAGCTCTCAGAAGTGCTGAATGTGATCATACACTGTACATTGGACATGGGGATCTTTTACATCTTTTCAGTTCCTTCAGAGACTGAAAACTACTACCTTTTCTAACTCAGACAGGAAAGTGGTCCTAGTTACGTGTGGGACTAAGGTCTTATAACACCAATATGAGAGTTTTATATGTTACAACACACATAGTCTTAAAGAAATCCTGCAGCAGGGTTACAGAATGACACACTGATTTCTGATATGACTACAAAAAGTCTACTTGAATCTGTTTTTCTTTCCTCCATACAAACTTGATATGAAAATTTAAATGTTTAGTCTAAAGATGGGACAGTTATCTAAACCAAAACCTTGCACAGGCCATTAAAAGGGAATTTATGCAAGCAGGAGCTGGGCTCTTTTCCAAGGACTGCAGAATCAGCCAGCTCACCCACAGCTGGCCCAACTTCCCCAACCAACATCAACTTCTTACTGCTTCTTTTTTTATTAGC
>NW_008656819.1:111997-126835 GCF_000695815.1 Acanthisitta chloris | reverse complement strand
CAGCAGTAACTATCCACAAGCCAACTTTTAGCTTTTAGCTCTGAAATATGTTGGCTATTTTACCACTTAGAAAGCTGAGTGTAGAACACGAAGCTAAATGGAGTTACAACTCTAACTTTAAAGGAAAATCACCTTTAGAAGAAAGAACCATCAGCTGCTAAATGGCTTCTGTAGCATCTAACCCTCTTTTGCGGTTTAACTCCAGCTAGCAACCAAGAACCACGCAGCTGCTCACACACTCCCTCACCAACGGGATGGGGGAGGAAATCAGAAGGGTAAAAGCTAGAAAAACTCATGGGTTGAGATAAAGGCAGTTTAATAGAGAAATCACAAACTGCACACATAAGCAAAGCAAAACAAGGAATTCATTCACTGCTTCCCACAGACAGGAGGTGTTCAGCATCTCCAGGAGAGCAGGGCCCATCACACGTAGCGGTTCCTTGGGAAGACAGACGCCATCACTCCGGATGTCCTCCCCTTCCTCCTTCTTCCTCCCACCTTATATACTGAGCATGATGTCCTATGGTATGGAATATCCGTCAGTTTAGTTTGGGTCACCTGTCCCAGCTGTGTCTCCTCCCAATCTCCCATACACTCTCAATTTCCTTTGCCAGAGTGGCAGTACAGAAAGCAGAAGAGACCTTGGCTCTATGTGAGCTCCGCTCAGCAATAACAAAAACATCTTTACATTATCAACCCTGTGCCCTGCACAAATCCAAAACATAGCCCCATACTAGCCTCTGTGAAGAAAGTTAACTCCATTTCAGCCCAAATCAGCATACCCCCCTGAGAGAGGAACAGGATGTATCTGGAAAGCCTGCTGGCACTAGGAAATGGTATCTGTTGATCATCTTAATAAGATATAACATGTGGTTTCTTTGAGATCTACATATTATCACTTGTAGAAGTAGACAGAAAGTACTCATTTCATCCAGGCAAAAAATGTTCTGGAGTATATTTCTCATTAAATACTTCTCTTGCAACCATAATGAAAAAGCATTTCATTAAAATTTACCTCTGGTTCTAGATAGGGTCGACCAAGACCAGTTCTGTTCAGAAGTGAAAATGGGAGTTCCTAAAAAAAAAAAAAAAAAAACCAACCAAAAAGTCCTCCAAAAAATGTGTGGTGCTGTCATGCTTCTGCACACTGATCCTAAACCACTGTACTGGTATCAGTTATATTACCTTTCCATTCACAGCACTGACATGAAAGAACAACAATTTGAAACATTTGCAGAAGAATTTCAGATTATTCCACTGCATAATTCTGACAATGATTTACATCTGCTTCTCTTCAGAAGCCACATAAACACCCTCTGTCTCTAGAACTACTGTGATTATTCTTCCTTTCTGTTCTCTGTTCTTCTTTACTTCAAAAACATCATTTCTTCTTAACTGAAAGATTACCTAACTACAGAATAGAAACCTGAATTGCAAATAACCGCAAGTCCAGTTTTCAAAAAACCAGGAGAATCATCAATGGATTCTGCAACCACATATTCCATTCCTTTTAACTTAGCTGATTTCTCTTGTCTTTAGTGGAATTTCAATGGGATATCTACCTACAAAAATTAGAAACTCACTGTCAAGTGCAGTGATGTTCAGCTGCATCAAACACAACTGGTCTATTCATTTAGAAGATCTAAACATTTCAAGGAAGAGGTTACTGTGAAATTACTACAGAAAAATCATTTGAGGGAGGAAAACATTTGGTAGCTCAGCAGACTGACTTCACCTTTAAATCAATATTGAACCAGCTTCTGAGAATGCTGAAAGTTTAAGATCTAATAGAAAGGCTGTGCTTTAAATAAAATATAAAATGAAGTGGGATCCAGAGGTTATGAGCCAGGTCATTAAAAAATCCTGAAAATCTTATTTCCAAAAAGAAAAAAATGGAGAAGCTGGTTTCTTTCTGATTTTTCAATCTTCAATACTCACATGGCGATATAGCAATGTGGGTGGGGGGAGGGAATCAAACTGCTTTAAAATTAAAGTTGACAAAGCAGCAACTGGCTTCAATAATTTCAAACAGCCCTCGAGGCTATCTCCTATATTCCCATAACATCGTGTTTGAAACTTTTTGCTTGTCCACACAAGCTAGAAGCTTATTTGTTCTGAACAGTGGCTGAAATTCTCAGGCCAATATTGTGATGTAGTGCCAAGTGTCACAAAATCCACAGTAAAATTAAGGGAGCTGGAAACGTCCTGCAGATTACAAGGTTCTGGCAGATGGTTGGATTTGATGAACTTCCAACCTTGATAATTCTATAATTCTATGAAAACTTGTTGAGGTCTTCATTATTTCGCTTTGTTTAAACTCCCATAATTCTCTTTGTGACTATAGATTTACTAGTTTTGACAGCAAAGGCCAATTGTTCTGGTAATTATTTCATGTTTGTATTAAAAGGGCAATCTGTACTCATTCTAGATTAGTAAAGGAGATCAATAAATGACAATTTATGCCCTTCAGTATTGCAATACCATGACTTCGCTAGAATTTTCATATGCTAAACATGGAATCATTTACACATCTTAGAAGGACTGTTCACAAGGGATCCAGTGTGGAGTTTCTGCCACATCTGGGGTTAAAATATCAGTTGATTTCCCTACCTGATTTGTCTGCAAGTAAACCAGCAGCTGTTCCTCTCTGATCTTCAATTGATTCAGCACTCACTGCCCCACCACAGACAAGAGTGTCCAGAGCAGCAGGAGAAGTCTTGAAAGTAACTATTCTCCATCTGTCCCATGGGTCCTTGCTCCTCTTACATTTGCTCAGTTCAGACCCAAAGGTCCTGTCACTGGAGAGGAAGAGGGATATGTCTCAGCTGCATTTTATGCTCTGGTCTTATCAACATTCCTTCTGCAGTCTCAACTAGTTTTGTCATTCAAATGATTTGCCAAAGAAAGAGCAATATAGACAAAATAGGAAAGGTGGTCATAGGAAGAGGTCATCTAGTACATACCTTACAGCTCTGCCCCAAGGCAGGACCATATATGATTATTTCAAACATACAGTCATGTCTTCTGTATATCTATGATATGTAGATATTTATTTAATCACTTTTTTTCTAACACTCAAACACTAAACAGACTGGAGTTTGATAGCTTTCTGTAATACTACATTCTGAGCTTTTCTTTCACAACTGGGCTGATCAAGGGTCTCCAGTAGCATCAGAATATTTTATATCAATTTCATGGCTTTTGTCTCATCACTGTCCAGCATCATGACAGCAGGGTTTTGTAGCAATATTTTCCTCCTCTATTCTGCTCTGCTTAGTCAAGGCAGGCTCATTAGCTTTTTGCTCTTTTCAAAGTGCAACCTTGTCATATTTGGAACAATGACTAGCTGAAATGAATCCCATACACTGGGGCTTTAATTTGTATTTGTTGACAACATTTGTTCTCCTGAGCTTTCAGTCACTTTGCTCTTTCTCTGCTTCTCACCAGTTTTAAACAAACCAAGCCATTTCTCCCGTATTAAGATGATGATTTCCCTTAAAGTTATTGTATCTTATCATAATAGTGAGTAAAACAGTAAATCTGACCGACTAAGACTGGATTGCCTTACACTTAATCAGCCTGTGGGCAAGGTTAAACTTTCACTGCAGCAAAGAATTCTTACCTTGACCCTATGTATTTTTGGTTTGTGTGTGCTCTGCAGCTGGAGCCAACAGATAACATCATTTATAAATGTCAGCTTGACTATAATCTATCTGACCCAGTTCAAATCTCTTTGGTCACAGAGCAGTTTATCCAGAGATATCTTTTAGTTTTTAAGCATTATAACCCAGGAGGAGACATCTTTGCTCTTCACATTCAGGGAGGAAAGCACCAAGGAATGCAAGGAAATTATAATATACTTCTCAGGAAAAGCCATATCCTTACTTCTGAAATCAATCATAGTGGCATTCATATGAAGAAACCTTTTTCTCTTCTGTTTATTCAGTTTATACACCTTGGAGAAGCATGTAGAAGCCAGCAAATTATTTTTCAAATTATGAGAGCACAAAAGCACAACAGATACAGGATTTAGCTACAGTACTTAGTTGTCCAAATCAGGCAACATCTACATAGCCTTTCTAGAAGCTTGTAACACTGAGCTATAAAAAGGGAAAGCAAAGCAGTTTGAACAATTTACTTATAATATTTGACACCCTGTTCATTGTTAGAATGAAACTTAGGAGGAATTTACTAAAGTCCTTACATTCTGATTAAGTTCTTCCGTACATGTTTGGTCTGTTTCTCTTTACTTCAAGTGTTTCATGTTTTGCCAGAGACTTGCAAAGAAAGAAGTACTCAGACTGAACAGACTGAAAGAACAGACTTTATCTCCAAGAGGTCATTAATATCACAAAAAAAATCCCCAATATTTTCCTGAGATGACAGGCCAGGTTTAAAGTATTCTAGGTTAGCTTGAATAAAATCTGTTATCTCCTACAGTAAATCCTCTTCCCTTTGTTCCTGAATTTCCAGGTATTCGTAGCGAGGCACCTGCTTCCATAGACACAACCAATTTCCAGATTTATATTTTCATAGCAGTGAACAACATTTTGATCTTAGAATAAAAAATTAATCACTGATTTTCTATGCATTGTCTTAAGTATCTTACATATATTATACCACATTGGCTGGCCCCTTAATAAACCTTCTTTGCTAGCATGATTGAAGAAGTATAAAAGCTTGACTTCTCTAGCACATGAAACAAGGGTTGTCATGGAGTTTGCGGAGGAATCTGATTATTACAGAGGAGGCCAAGAATCTTCTGGAAGTGAATGATAAAATGTCTAATGTTTGTGAGGCCTCTGAAGCATCTCTGGGTTTGGGATGTAGATTTTTTTTTCTACTTTTGCCTTTGTTCTTATAAATGCACATTTGAGGAGGAAATTCATGGAGTTGTCTGTCAAATCCCTTAAGGTTTTGGGAAGATTAACTGAACTACTAGGGAGATTAATCTTTAAATTCTAATACTGCCTTTTCAACCCCAAATGTCAATGCTCAACAGATGAGCTGTCATTTTTATTGTAAGGGATACCTAAGTAACACTGTCTCAGTTTCCTTACAGTCCATCTAATCACAGCTCATAGAAAGATGCATTGAGAGATGCTGCATAAGAAATCCATATTGCCAGAAAGAAAAACCAGCTCTCACCAAATTAATTAAGACAACTGCCTCTGAACAACACTTAAACACAAAACTGTTGAACAGTTTTAGGAATAATCTAGTGCTTTTCACATAACCTTTTTCTTTCACCTTGGAAGCTTGAAGGGCATTCTCTCCACTATAGTTGTTCCACTGAATAATATTAAATTCCTGATTTTTAGAAAAAAAAACCTAGGAAAAAATAGATGAGTATAGCTTTGCAGAGTATGTGGGAATGTAAAGACCCTTCACTGTTCCAAGTTTCATATAGCATATACTCACGGTAAAATCATAAATATATAATCTAAAATAAAGATAAATAGATATATTCTATGATAGATCTTACATGTCATAAAATATAACAAACATAATCTAAATAACTAAAATATTTTTTAAATTATGATTGTGGGCATGCAGAACATTGATATTTCTGTATTAGTTTAAAAAAAGTTTAATAACAACTTTCAAGGGATTAGATTACTTTAAAAATACACAGAAAATCCAAAACAGATGGGCTGTAAAATAATTCTTTCATATCTGTAGCCTTCACTTTGTACTTGCTGTTAACTGAGTTTATTCACCAATGTGTTGCAAATAAACAGGATGCCTGGATGCTTCCTGCTCCTTCCTTCCTTCCTTGCAGGACCCAGAAAACTATTCTTTTCATAGGTAGAAATGATTAAGTGGCCAAAAGAGTTGTTAGTGTCAAATTTTCCAAGATTTAGTCTGATGCTCAGACTGAGTATCACAATATATACCAATGTATGGGAAAGGCATATCTGATTCATAATCTGAATCAAATGCAAATTTAGAAGAAAAAGCATGTAAAGGTGTCCTGTAGGAGCCATTTGCTTTCTCAGTGTCAGAACAGAGCAGATCCACCTGTATATATTGGCACTGGCACCTGCTCCTCCCTTTGGCATGTGTATATGAACTGATGCATTGAGTAGTCCTATGAAGCTGTGCTTGCAGTCTCACTAGTTAGGGCACATGGCTAACAGAGCCACATGACTGCTGCAAGGTTTTCTACCTCAGAAAAAAAACATGCAAGAAACAAACACATGGGATCCTTTCTCTTCCCACATCTTGTATGCAATGAGACCATTTACATGCAGCTTCTCCAGAAAAAAAGTTTGAAAATATGTGAGAGGGGATCACAGCTCACAAAGCTAAGCTGAATCATTTTCTCAGAGCTAGAAAATCAGACTCAGAACTGGAATGAGAAAGGGAAATCAGATGTCATCAACTCAATTTCTTTGTGACTATAACCCCATATTGATGATGTAGATAGATTTCCATATTAAAAAAAAGGAAGCAATAGGAGCCCTGGAATGGTCAGCATAATTGTTTACATACCTTTTTCCAATTCTACACACTATTATGGAGTTTTCCAACCTTTTTGTTTCTGAATAATCATCTATTTGCCCTAAGAAAGCTTTTTATTCACTTTTTATGAACATCATAACGTTTTTATTTTCATCTCTATTTTGAATTTACTGTATCTTTAGTGTTTTTCTCACATTTTTATCTTCTAATTTCTGAGATACTCTGTGTGTCTTAAATTTCAAAAATTATCTTCTCTCTTTTCTGTGCTTGCTCTGATGAAGTCACATCAACATTAACTTTCTGAACTGTATCACATTTGGAACATGGTGTAGAAGGTAAATCTGGGATGGGCAACTCCCAGACTGTCATAATTCTAATATTAATTCTTTGGGTGATTTCAGACAAATTAAATACCTGCCTCAGTTTCTGCAGCAACCGAAGGGAGATAAAACACACACAGCACAGCAATAGAAAGCATTTCAAAAGATGCTTGTGATAGGTGTTAGATGCATAGATGCACAGAAACCAATATAACACAGTATCTAAATGCTTTTCTCATCTGCTTTTTTATGGAAGTCACTTAATGCTATGCATTTCTTTTATTTCTCAGTCACTTAAAAACCCAAGTAACCAATTCAACAGCACAGAACATTTTACTGTGACTCACTAGAGAGGTGTATGAAGGTATCATTTTCCCTCCCTCTTTACCCCTAGAAAAAGTGAAGCACAGACAATCAAGGT
Source organism: Acanthisitta chloris (assembly GCF_000695815.1). Classification (NCBI taxonomy): domain Eukaryota; kingdom Metazoa; phylum Chordata; class Aves; order Passeriformes; family Acanthisittidae; genus Acanthisitta; species Acanthisitta chloris. The sequence goes on along the minus strand of NW_008656819.1, from coordinate 119,629 downwards.
CACCAGGGAAACTCCTCTCCCAAATTTCCACTCATTCTGGCCCAGCTTTAAGTGGAATGCTTTAAAAATGAAGATACATTTTTTAAAGACTGTCTTTCCATGTCATAAAAAAAGTTTGTGAAGTTTGTGAAGAATACAAGAATTTTAAAAGTAATGAAAAAAAGAACTCTAAGAACTTAGAATTCAAAAAAAAATTACAATATATGATGAGTTTTGTAAAGGAGGACAGTGGATTATTGACTCAAATCCTTCTGTGGAGTTCCAGACATTATGTTAACAATATCTCAAATGACTGAAAAGAAGAAAGGAATCATTGTTAAAGGAGTAACTTAAAAGTATTCAATTCAACATGAGGATATGTTTCCCATATTTTGTCTAGCCCCAAATACTAAGTAGCTGATTGGCAAAATTGGAACTAATCAATTGGAAAATAAAAGAAGAAATGATGTATATGTTTCAGTTGAATACTAGCCCCTTCTTTCTATCCATTTCAGTGAGACGTGTTTAACTGACATCTGTGAAGCCCAAAAAACATTTTTAAACCCCTGGAGGAAAATGATTAGGAAAAGAAATCTCAATATAGGTTACATTTTTTTATACAGTTATGGGCCTGGTGTTTAAATCCATTACAATACATGGTTTTACCAGCTTCTAAGACACTAGGTAGTAGCTTCCCATTTGGAATAACTGTTTCCCCATTCTAACCTAACAAATCTGTGGTTTGGGCTCTGCTTCTTTATTATTTTTCATTCTTTTTTTAACTTTAAACATATCAGTTTCTACTGGTCTAAGTCCAGCTAGTTTTATGCTCACAAAAATACTTATGCAGGCCAAATACTTGAGGCCTGCAGCTTCAATAGAAGCTACCATTGAACTGAACTTTTTGCCAATGAAAAGTCAAGAAGACATCATAGAGCTAGTTGAGACGAGTATATATTAGGATATAAAAAGGCTCTCCCTGTGGCTGTTTCCATACTTAAAAAACTTAAATATGGCATGGTCATATTCAAACACTGATCTTGAAAGGCTTTTGCAGCTAGACAAGAACCAGTGGTGCCACAACCACATGAAACAAAATTTATATAGAAACACTATAGCAGCAAGTCGTCAGAACTTTCAGTCAGAAATTACACAATGTTTTATATGCTTTATTTCCAAAAGAGTGGTACAAAAGAGCCAAATTAAGTACAAAGGAATGCTCTAAGGAGTGTAAAAAAACCTAGCAAGTATTCTCAGTTTCATCATGGTACAAATATTTCCACCCTCCATTTTCTGAATGTAGTGACTGTCATACAAAATATTTTTGCAAGTTCTGAAAATCCTATCCATCACTTCAATGCCCCAATAGGACCTGAGCCTATAGTATCAATCTCTCAGAAAGAATCACTAGAAATACCAACTCACAAAGGTATAAAGAAAAGGAGAAAGATGTAATCAATTATGACTCCTTTGTGTTGCAACACACAGTTTGCGGCAGAAAGGATAACTCCTTATACCTGGCATGCCTATAAGCAAGCAGATTGCATTCGGGGTTGCATTTCAAATTTTTCGGGTTTTTTCATTACCACTTTAAGGAGGATAATGCCAGGAAAAAAAATAAGTTTATTCTGAGGAATAAGTGTTCTGACTTCAATCTAAAAATAAAAATAAGACTTGATGCCCACACTTGAATTTACTATGCCAGAAACTTACTCTGGTTTACACAGTGGCCATGAATGCTTTGACCTCTAGTAGGATTATAAGGAAAATACCAGAGTAAAAAAACTGAGGTACATTCACCAGAAAGACAAGTAGGTGCCTGTATGAGAGACAGAAAATATAATTCTGTGGAACTACTAGTTAAAAACTCCTTACTCTGGGTTCTGTCATTTGAAAAGTGGAAGTCATTTACAACTGGGAAGGAAAACAGCAAAAATGATTCAACAGAAAGCATGGAAAATTTCTGTCAGAATTAAAGGATGCTGTAGAAAATGCCACCTTCAGGGAGTATGTTATGAACCCACTGATTTTCTTTTTCCTTTAATTTGAACTCTTCTGAAGGCTAATGAGGGCTTGAATTTACAATCCTGAGTCATGCTTCTACCTTCACTCAAGCAATTAGGTTGTCTGTCAGCCTCAGTAAGACAGTTCTACAAACAGTTAATATTCAGCACAGAAGCAGAAATGCTGGATGGAAAAAAAGCCCAAAACCCCACAAAACCCCCCAACCTAATCAAACAAAAAAAACCCCACCACCAAATGAAAACAAGAGCATCTTGACTCTCATGTAACTATTAGAAAAGCAACAGAAGCATAGACATATTTCAAATGAGCTTCCTCATGCACAGGCAGAAGTACAAAAACATTAGTGTGTAGCAGCCAGAGTAGAAGCAGAAGCAGCTGCTCCACACTTTGGGCAGCAAGGCAGCAGTGGTATTGTGGGGGAAAAAATGGAATTGATATTCCAGTGCATGTACTTCTTCTCTGTCCTTTATAAAATATACCAGTCCTGGTATTCCCCTGCCACTGAGGAATGATGCTCTGGCTTTCCCTGAGGTAGGATTAGCCAGATAGCAACAGACAGAGTCTGTGCGTTTGTGTCTTTCTATGATATGGGGAGGGAGCTGAGTATCCAAAATTTTTTTGGTTTTCAGCTATATCAGTTGGTCTACTAAAACACATTATTCTTTCTACATATTTAAGCTCACACCTGTGTGCACTGCCTGTGATCAGAGGGTCAAGATAACCTATAGGCAGATATTTACCAGGGCAGGTATTTAGCAAGGCTTTCTATTTGAGGAATAAATCATCTGGCAAAGGTACATTTTTTTGCCTTATTTGTGCTTTGAGTCACCTGTTGAAATTTGACCAACTTTATATAAAGCTTTTCAGTGCTTCTTTATAATTTTCCATCTATTTTTTTGTATATAGAATGTAGGGCATCTGCCTTTGATGAACTATTGCTAAGGCAGGAGGGCTATGTAAAGTGAATGTGTCCGTGATCTTTCGCAAGGACTATCTCATCTGCTTGCAAGTGTTGCCATTAAGACATATGGAAGATACAAGGAATACATTTTTTTCTTTCATAACTCCCACTTCATTTCCATAAAAAAATGAACTGATGAATGTGTTCTTAGAACCAATGAATTTATCTTCCCAGAACTAAATCAGTGCATTTTTAAAGAAAAGTTCACTCGGTGTTCTTTCACTGAGCATCTGTACTCTGCTGCACAAATAAAGAAAGAGATGGAGACAGCAATCTCTGCTGCCATCTTCTGCTGTTATTTTTTATGCAGCCACTGAACAAGGGACAGACATACTAAAATCCCATCCTTTCTGAAAATGAGTGTAACAAATGAAAGGCTATAAATCAATAATAAAAGCTGTCACCCAATCACAGAAATTTGGGGAGAATATGTCCCTGAATCACACTCGATCACCTTCAAGACACAGAATTATTCATTATGGTATATTCTCTCATCTAACTGAGGCTCTGGTATCCCTCATGACAAGTTTTATACTCTCCACAAAAGCTTCTTTCTTCAAGTATTCCCTTAGAGCCAGAGACTGTTGCCCTTTGTCACAGAGTAGAGATTCACTCTGTAAGTACCTCATATTATATTAATAAGATACTAATCCACTTGATCCAGGTTCTTGAAACAGTATAGATCTTGGGGCACAGTCATAATTTGCCCTTACCTCATTGTAACAGTAGAACATTTCTCCCCTTCACTAGCAATTTCCTCCCAGATCACTATTACTCCTTCATTTTCTTAATGTTTGGTGACAGGTCAAGCACCACCAGAATGGTCTTTACTGAGAGATGGAGCTTGTTTGCCTCCCACTGCCCTAAACTCCAAAACTATCTTCTGATTATGGGATAATTAAGCTACCTTTACCTTTTACCCTTTATAAGTAGGTATTTGCAATGTGTCTTCAAGTCCTTATCCCCCTCCTCATTGTCACTTTTTTCTAAGTAATGATCTTTTGGTATTCATGATCATCACCTTCTGGGGATACTCATCCAGACCATTTCTGCTGACATATAGCCATGAGGAATATTTCTTCGTTACATTAAATCCCATTTGTTTTCTCTCTCCATCAAATATCAGTTATCTAGTGCACTACATCTTCCGCAATGAAATCATCAGCATATGCAACATGGATTTCCATCAACTGGTCAAATTTTCTAATAGCCTTACCAAGAAATAGAAGGGAAAAATGTGCCCTGCCTTCATCCAAATCAGAGCTGTCAGATACAGAGCTGTATCTTTCTAACAGTTTTATTAAAGATTCCAAAGTTTTGTGATTTTTGTGTGCAAATTATACATCACCATGTGCTCTTTTAAATCAGAAAGCAAAATTAAATTTTACAATATTCCTCTTTATTCAGCGGAAGAAACACATGGAACATAAATATTGCAAGAATAACAGAACAATCAAGAAAAAGTTGGGCTTTTTCCTTTGAATTCTTTGCTCAATGTTACCCTGTATATCTAAGTATTACCCCGAGATTTTTAGTCCTCTTCTTGATCTTACTCTATATATAGCTGTAGATGCTTCCCATCAATGTATTAAAATTTAAATATTTCAGTTATAATTTTGGTCCTTCATCAAGTACCCAGAACTGACTGACTGATCTTTTTTCAGATGCACACAGGAAATAAGTATTAAAATAAGTCCTCAGCCCAGCAAGAAGTTAATATACAATTTGTAGCAGATGTCCTAGAAGTAAAACCTTCATTGTTACCATATGCAGTGCAGATTCCATGACAGATTTTAAGGACTCTCTAAAGATACCCACTCTCCTCAACTCTTGCACTACAACAAGCTTTCTAAAAATAATGTTCTGTTATAATTTCCCTGTCTTTTCTATATCCTTTCTTGCTACCAAGGTGTGTTTCAAACCAAAACATTTCTCATTAAATTTTGTCAGCTGGCTGTTGTATTCCATCACTCTTAATCAATTTTTTTTAGCTTTCCTGAAGAATCTGTATCTCAGAATTCACAATTAAACCATCTCTGCCATATACACTATAGAACACTTGTGAACACATCTTTAGAGACAAAAATTGGTAAGATTCTGTAGTATTACTCATCAAGCATAAAGTATCCCCAAAGGTTTTACATAAAGAAATGCAAGTGTATGAGAAGTGGCACAGCACTTCTGTAATATTAGCATTATAAGCCAGTCTTCTGCCCTTCTTCCCCTTAATCACACAATGCCTCAGACTCCCTGTTAAACACTTTCACCCTTTCACTAGACATTTCAGAAATGTGGTCCATGATGGTTTCTGTGACTTGGGTAATCAAAACGGATTTAAGGGCAGACCAGGTTTCTTTTTCTCCCCTCACAATAACTGCAGCAACAACCTACCCCTTGTACAACTCTTGGCACCTGAAAATGCCTTCACATCTTATCTTCATCTTATATGAAGCTTCATTCTGCTTCACTGTAGCATTCTCAGTTAAAAAGTGTTTGGAAAGTATGTATTAGTCTTTATTGCTTAACCTCTACTACTTTTTTCTTTAAACCTGAACTCTATTAAAATGTTTCTAACTACAAACCTTATCTATGTAAGGAGACATCATTCTGTGGGAACACTCTGCCTCATTTGTTGAGCTATAGTTGGGCATAGTTTGAGAGAAAGGCTGAAGTAATGAGAAATGGAAGAATGCTTTCTTTTGTGGGCAGGAAGGAAAAAGGGCTTTGTCATGATTGCATTTAATTTTGTTGGAATTTCTGTAGAACAGAGTACTTATTCTTTCAAACACGTTCCCAGACCACAAGACAACAGACAGTCCTGTGTCCAGTGCTGTACAGAATGCAATGCAAAAGCAAGTAAGTGAAAGAGAAATAAAACAACATATGGACAATTTCTTAGCATCTGCTCAACACCACAGTTTGTTTCTTGTATATAAAAGAAATGTAGGAGTTGGAAGTACAACAGCACATGCAACTTTCAGCAACCAGAGAGTTCATGTACATGGTGCATCATGGTCACTTGTGTTAACACATCTCATGGTCGTATCACCACTATCTTCATGCTCAGTCCTCACTTGCATGCTAGTTTTACAACTGTAGTCTTGTGGAAACAAGATTTTTGATTCTGATATATCTAGGATAAAAATAATTCGAGGTGCACTATGGCCTTCATTTCTGCAGAACTTGAATACTTGGACCTCTACAGAAATGGGCACATAAGGGCAATGATGACACATATAGCAAAGTCATTTTAAAAAGCAGAAAGTTGATCACATTTTTCCTGTTTTCTCCTCCTGTTTTTGATAAGCTTTCAAAAATTTTAATAGCGACAGAAAAATCATTCTATTTGACTAAGGTAAATTTGCAAAAGTGACTCCTAGTTTCATTCATCTCAGTTTTAATTCTAAAGTTTCAATATTCTACTGCTCAGTTCTGGAAGAGTTGCACCTTCATAGCTACTATTAACTTCTAGTCATTTTTCTTGCAAAACTGCTTTCTGGCCATCTAAAAATGAGTAATTAAAAATCACCAACTAACACCTAAAAAAATGAAGTGTTGATATTCATGAAATAGAAAATACTTTACCAGTCTGTAATCCTTCCCATTAATTTAGACTATTAGCCAATTCTCAGTTGTGTGAAGAATGTGTAAAAGCAGAGTTTAAGCAGAGCAAACAATAATGAGCCATACAACGTGGATTTCTGAGCCACTAGCTTTACTAGTTCACTTATTTCTTTGTGTTTTAGACAACAAAACACCTTTGGCTGTTTATTAACAGCAGAATTCAAACACATTCCTTTAGCTATCCTTAACCTCAAACTTTCTGCTGACATCAGGCTGTCGAAAAACATTGTTGAAGTCAGCTGCAAACATTTGATTGAATGCTGCAATATCTCTGCATAGAGGCATGTCTAGATGCAGCTTTTCTTTTCCTCCTCATCACTGACACAATGTGGTGCTGGATTGTGCATCAGCAGCCAACAGCAGTTGCACCCCCAGAATTGGGAAAAGAGTCACAGGATTTTTCCCTTTATTTCCTCTAAAGTACAAACCATCCCAGTTTCTCTTGGTGATATTATTCCTTTGTGATGAAGTCTAGGTTGGATTCATGCTTTTGCTCCAAATGGCAGATTAAGAAATGCATGAATATTAATTTGCAGTACATTTTGTAGACTATGTTTACAGTAATTCTGTGATTACTCTCTGGTAATTGTGTACTAATAATGCTAGCTGTTTATATACAACTTCAAAAAGAAATATGAAGGAACTTCATTAGCAATGGACTCTCAAGAGCAATTTCATAATGAGGATAAATTTCCTGTATTTAATTTGGAGAGGCTGCAGATAAATTTGGATACAGACAGGTGTAACATCACTAAGACAGACAGATGCAATCAAAAACTCACAAGCATTTTTTTCTGAATTCATGTTGACTACCTATTAAGCGTTTAACTGAGGCACATAAATTAGATACCCAGTCTTGTTCCATACTCAGCAGAGATCACTCACTATAAGTCATTTTAGGCTACTAGAGATTGACAATAAAATCAGAGAGCAGAGCTGAAACTAAATACTCAGGGTGTAGGTCAAGGCTTTACTGGAAGATCTGGAACAGAGCATTATTATAATTTCCAATGAATTTAAACACCAGAAAGAATCCAAAGGAG
>NW_008656819.1:109304-111966 GCF_000695815.1 Acanthisitta chloris | reverse complement strand
AATGACAATGATAATTCTGAACATTACATCTTTCTGAGCCACTGTGCTAGTGGGGACTATCTGACTGATGTGGCATGTAAAACCTCGGATTGCAAACTGAGATTTGTGAATGATCCCCACTGAATAGTGGGGTTGCTATTACATGGCAAAGTCTGTCTTGAAGTGACACCCACACTCCTTCACCTACTACTTCCTTTCCACATTTTCTTGGACATAGAGCAAATTCCTTGCTTTCTGCACCAGTCTGACAGCTACTGAGCAGTTGCTGTGCTGTGAGCAATTAAATAGCTGTCAGGGGTGGCAATACATGATGATGGATTAGGCAATCCTTACTGTTTGCAATTTTGGTCAGTGAAATTTGGAAAGAACTTCAGCATCTTTGGCTGAAAATCCCTCCATTAATGCCAGTGATTAATTATTAACAAATGTGCTGTTATTATTTTAATAAGCCTCTCAATATGCTTATTGAGCCATGGAAAAGCTCCCACCTCTCTTAAAAAGTTTACTTCAAAATACAGTTACCCGTTCTGTTTCCAGAATGAGCCTGTATCCATCCCCTGAGGGGACCTGCTGTGTGTGGAGGTTGAGCCCCACAGTGTGTTGTTTTTACAAGAACAGCATGAGAGGTCACAGCACAGCAGATACAGTCCTTCAGCTCCTACTCACGTAAGGTCTGGAGGTCTGGATCCAAACAAATGATCCACACAATCCCCATCTAATCTGTTAAAAAATTTCCCCAGATATTCATCACTCTGCCAGCAAGGAAGGTCAAACTTTCACTGCCAAAGAGATCTTGGAGCACCCTTCACAGCTGAAGAGCTCCAGCCAACAGAGACTAAGTGCTCTCAGACTTGCTGTCTGTGAACAGCTCCATCCACCCCCTGGTACACAGCAACTCTCACCCACAGGAGCCAAAAACATACACTGCCTGCGGCACCACATGAGAAAGTGAAAAACTGAGTGCTAAGATCACGTCCATCCAAGATGTTGCTCCTTGAGAAGCTCATCCATTCCCAACCAGTCCTGTCTGCCAACCATCAGGCAACTCCAGCTCAGCCACCTGCCCAGTGCAGAGGCCATTCCTGAGTTCACAGCCATGCTCTGCTGGGAGGTCTGGGGATCCTTTGTGCACTGCCTGGGGTGGGCTCAGGGCCTGGTGGGAGCCTTGCCCCGGAGCAGCAGGATCATGCCACAGCTCCTATTTGCTGTGAGGCTCCAGGAGGAGCAGGGGACAAGGTGCTCCTGGCAGCCGAATCAGCACCAGGTAAGTTTTTACTGGGCTGCATAGCAAAATGTGGTTGAGTTTCCATCTCTACATTTAACCAGAATATATGAGTTGAAAAAAAATCCATCAGTAAAGAGTAGCCTTGAAATATTTTAGGCCATTCTGCCCCACAATACTCTGCTGAAGTCTCCATGAGGCACCTTGGAAAGGCTATCAAGTTCCCCAGATGCATTCACCCAGGCCTGTTGTGAAAAGAGCTCTCTTTGAGTTATGTGCTAGCACCAAGTGCCTCTGCTGCATTCAACAGTGCAGACACCACAGTGAATGACAGAGCCTGACTGCCATGGGGATGTTCCCCAGGACTCCCACCCACTCTTCACAAGGGCTCTTAGCACACACAATTACCTTCCTTAGAGAGGGACTTATAGGCACTTGATTGATCATTTTGCCCAGTTGATCAATGAGGATATAAAGGCTCAGTAATTTGTCCAATGACATAGAAAAAAAATAGAGTGATGGCAAAGATTAAAATTCCCTGGAAGGTTATTTTTATATTGCCCCATTTCAGTTTCCACTTACCTTTATTTCATCCATAACTCCCATCATTCACTAATGTTTCTAAACTTACTCAGTGCTCATCACTCCTACCACAAGTTTCTCCATCCTTTCAGTACTTTATTTCACTTCCCAGATGTGTATCAGTTAACTCATGGAGTAACTCCATTGGGTTCTATGGATCCCGGAATGTCTTGGTTGGAGATATTTACCTTCTTTCAAAATACACTGGAAAAAGGAGATGGGGACCAAATGCTCCAACAGATGTCTCTGTGTGTCCTGGATAAATGCACTATGCACATAGAGCTGTTGTTACACTCATGCATCCTCAACTTTTCCAACTGCCCATGTGACCTGTGATATATAGTTATAATTATCATAAAACTTAACTTTCATAAACACTTCTTCATCCCTCAAATGGCTTTACAGACCTTAACTGAGTTCTTTCAGGCTGTTCAATTTTGCTTTTGGAGGAGATACTGTAGAAAATGCATCAATTCTCTACTTTAAAAATAAGAAAGGCTTCTCTACTATTATTCTGGTATATGTCCACATGAGCTTTCCTGTGTATTTCACTGGACGCTTCACTTAAGGACACTGTTAGGTTAATCAGATGGTGAAACATGGTTTGGGGGGGTTTACCTGTCTTCTAACTATTGCATCCTGTTGGGAGGAGATACTGTAGAAAATGCATCAATTCTCTACTTTAAAAATAAGAAAGGCTTCTCTACTATTATTCTGGTATATGTCCACATGAGCTTTCCTGTGTATTTCACTGGACGCTTCACTTAAGGACACTGTTAGGTTAATCAGATGGTGAAACATGGTTTGGGGGGGTTTACCTGTCTTCTAACTATTGCATCCTGTTGGATGTTTGACCTC